>NW_006399793.1:3388745-3394623 GCF_000299155.1 Elephantulus edwardii
TTTCTCTCTTTCTTTCTTTTTATTTTCCTCCTCCTTCTTTATCTTCTTCTTCTTCTTTCTCTCTCTCTCTCTCTCTCTCTCTCTCTCTCTCTCTCTCTCTCCTGTCATGTAGACCTCAGTCAGTTTCTGTGACTACAAACCACATGGGATGGGGAGAAATCAACCATTCTTCTTTCTCTGAGTCACTGTGAGACTTGTATCTCCAGAGAGGTGTAACCTTTGGGTTGCCAGCCTATCTTCCTACAGACTATAGCACCAGAGCTCCCTATAACTGCTTTATATTTTGTATAATGTGCAAATTCTTCACCAGGAATCCCAATATATTTTGACAATAGCACTTCAATGTGCCTTCACCACTTGATGTCCCTAAATAATTCTTGTTGTTGAATCAGAATTTAGAATGAACTGTTCTCTACAACATTCATGCTTTGTTCTGTCTTTGGAATTTACTTTACTGCTTATTGTTGTTGGCTGCCATGGAGTCAACTCTGGACTTACAGTGACCCCATGCACAGTGGAGTGGAATACTGTCTAGTCTTGTACTATCCTATGTTCTTGTTGTTATGTGCTGTTTAATTGACTACAGCTCATGATGACCTTATGAACAATGGTTCTGACCCTTGCCCTATCCAGAACCAATCTCACCTTCTCTGCTACACCTGACCCCATTGCCATAGTTACTGTGTGAATCCATCTCATCCAGGGTCTTCTCTCTGGCACTGACCATTTATCATTCCAACCATAATGTCTTTCTTCAAGGACTGGTGTCTCCTGGCAACATGTCCAAAGTATCTGAAATCAAGCTTCAAAATCTTTGCCTTTCAGAAGCAACTTGGTTTCACCTTTTTCTGGATAGACCAATTTGTTCTCTTGGTGGTCCATGGTAAATTCAATACTCTTTTCCAGGACCACAACTTAAAGGCATTGATTCTTCTTCTGGCATCCTTAATAAGTTTCTAGCTCTCAGATGCATAACAAGCAATTGAGAAGGCCATGAAGCACATTAGCATCTAGAATGATGTTTTTCTTTATGACTCTGGAAAGTTCCCTGACAGCAGATTTTTCCCACCATAATTTGTCTTTTGATTTCCTGACCACAGTTGCCAAAGGTGTTGATTGTGAATCTGAGCATGATAAAATTGTTAACAACCTCAATCTTTTCTCCATCCATCATGATGTTGCTTATTTGCCTGGTGGTGAGGATATTGGCTTTGTTGTTTTTGTTGACATGCAATCCATATTGAAGACTACAATCCATGTTCTTCTGCAGCAATGACTTCAAGTCCAACTCATTTTTGGCTAACAAGGTTATATCATCTGCATAATACAGGCTGCTAATGAGTCTTTCTCTAATCCTGATGCCATATTCTTCTTCAAAAAATCCAGCCTCCCAAATGATCTGTGTATAGATTGAAAATGTGTGGAGAAAGGATATGGCCTTGATACAGTCTTTTCTTGACTTTGAACCATGTAGGATTCTCTTGTTCTGTTTGGACAAAGGCTTCCTGATCAGGTATGGATTTCACATCAGCACACTCGAGTATTCTGAAATTTCTATTCTTCTCAATGTTAGCCATAATTTATTGTGTCCACACAGTTGAAAGCCTTTGCATAGTAAAAAAATAAATACAAATAGACATTTTCTGTTACTCTATGCTTTCAGTCAAGATCCATCTAACAATAGCAATGATAGCCCTAGTGCTACAGCCTCTTCTAAACACAGCTCATATTTCTGGAAGTTCTGTTGATATACTGTTCTAGTTGGTTTTGGACAACGTTCAGTTAGATTTTGCTTGCACGTGATATTAGAGATATTGTTCAATAATTTTGACTTTGGATCCACACTGGGTCACTTTTGGGGGCAATGAGAATAAATATGTCACTCTTCCAGTCAGTTGGCCAGCTAGTTATCCTCTAGATTTCTTGGCACAAACTGGTGATCATGTCCAGAGCTGCATCTGTTTGAAATATGTCAACTGGTATTCCATCAAATCTTGAATTATCAATTTCATCACATGTTGGTGGTGGTGTTGATTGCCATCAAGTTGAGCACGGCTCATAGCAACCCGATGAACAAAAGATCTGAGGCCTTTCTATAACTGTCTATGAACTCCAAGTTCATAGAGTTTCCAGAGGCATGTGGTTTAGGAAGTGGATGCCACTCCTGCTTCTTACTTTCAGCCAATAGTCAGGAGTAAATAGAAGTCTTATGATTGTTAAGGTTTTTATTGCTTAATTTTTAGAGATAGATTTTCAGGTATACCTTCCAAGTATGTTCCCCTTTCACTATCTAATTCCTACCTTTCTGCTTACATTTTGTTTATTTAGTGAGAAAGTCTTGACCATTCCATTCTAGAGTGTTCACTGTTAACAAAGCAGGTAATTTCTGTTATAACTGAATGGAGTAGAATAAAAAAAAATGTCCTTGAATTACACAATACAAGAGAGGAAGATACCCTTTGGAGGGGATTGACAGGGTGACTACAGCTATGGACTCAAGTGTATAAGAGATGATGAGTATGATTGATGATAAGACAGCATTCAAATTTGCTGTTCAAGGGCTGCTATGAGTCTACTCAACTTGATGGCACCTAACAACAACGCGGTTGTTATACTCCATCTTGTTGCTTATGACTCATAGTGAACCCATGCATAATAGCTCTTAAACCTGCTCTTTCCTTTGCCAAGCTTATTGTTTCTGACACACCTACCCTCATTACCCCAGGCACTGAATCAATCCATCTCATTGACGGTCTTCCTCTCTTGTGCTGTCCTTCCACCCTTCCAAGCATGATGTCTCTCTCCAAGGACTGGCCCCTCCTTGCAACTTGTCCAAATTATGTCAGATAAAGCCTCAGAATCCTTGCCTTCAAGGAGCAATCTGGTTTCACACTCTTCAGGATGAAGCTGTTTGTTCTCTTAGCAGTCCACAGTACATCCAAAACTCTTCTCCAGCAGCACAGCTCAAAGACATCAATTCTCTTTCTAGCTTCCCTAGTCATTTTCTAACTTTCTGGCACAATTTAGCAGGAGACAGTAAAAAATATAGCACAGTTATCAACACAGGAATTGATACACAATTGAAGAAAAGATAGTTGAGGCAAAGAAAGAAAATCATTATAAGGAATATGCTTTTACCGTCCTAGAAAATTATGTAGTACAGGTCAGATTCTGAAAAAAAAAAAAAAATAAAAAAACAAAAAAAAACCATCTCAGGTCAGATTCTGTCTCATTGGTTCCTAGTAATTTCCTAATCTCGTCTATAGATTAAAAAACAGAGCTTAACAAGGTATAATACCACACTACGACTTACAATGGAATAATAAGCACTCTTTAAAAAAAATGGAAGAAATGGAGGGAGGGAGGGAGAAAGCCAGTGATCTCTAATGAAAATAACAATAGTAATACTTTCCCCCTCTTCAGATTAATTGTCCTCAAACATAAGAGGAAAGTGCCAGATGAGTCTGAGTTTAAATTTATAGAGGTCATATTACTGACAGTTGAACACTACAGAATCTAAATGTTGTCTGCTTGATATTTGATAATACCTGACTGGCTGGGTGTGACTGATATTTGCTCTTTCACAAATGTTTTATTTTATCCATCCAGCTTCAAAATCAATGGTTGACCTAATGTGGATATGTGTGGGAAGGAATGTTATTATGTTGCAGGGTAGATGAGAGCTAAAAAGTGCAGAGAGTTATGGTACACTTTGAAAGGGCACTTTTGTTCCACACAGCACACCAGGAATGTTGCCTTTCTTTAGTCCTGGGGGAGGAGTGATGCCTCCAGCTAATTATTGTGTCTTTTTAAAGACTTTCTTGGCAAATTTCCCTCCCCCTGAGCATCTGTCCCACAAAATGATGCACTTAAGAGATCGAAGAGTTAAATATAAGAGTCTTGCCTTCCCTGAATAATACAGTGTGGCTTTATTAGGTCGGTTACATTGGTGCTCTCAGTGATGCGGTAACAGAGTCCCATTCCCTACAAATGGGGTGAATGGAGATCTGACTTCTGAGCAAGGGAAAACCAGATCTTTACTATTTAAAAAAATATCTCTATCTCTATCTCTATCTCTATCTCTATATATGTATGTTGTTGTTGATAATGTTGATTTCCTTTGAATTGAGCATGACTCATAGGGACCCTATGAACAAAAGGCCTGAAGTCCCTCTACAGTTATTGACATTTATCAAAGATTATAGAGTTTCTGGAGGCATGTTGTTTACACATAATTATGTATTATATATACACACACCCCATGCAGTCAGAACCAATTCATAGCTGACCATCTAGTTGGTTTTCAGAGGCAGTACATCACGTGGGAGGAGATTGCCCACCCTTTTCCTCCCAAGCAGCTGGTTTATTCAAACTACATGTGTTTGAGTTGGCAGTGCAAGTCCTTCCTACTAAGCCACAGAGATGCTAGTATTTTTCTCTCATTCTCTCTCTTTTTCTATCTATCTATCTATCTATCTATCTATCTATCTATCTATCTATCTATCTATCTATCTATCTGTAGCTCTGGTGACCTAGTGTTCACAGAGTTTTGTTGCCAGTCCTAAAGCTGATTGTTCTAATCCATTAACTGCTCTGTGGGAGAAAAAGTGTGCAATCTTCTTTCATGAGATTTATAGCCTCAGAAAACCCTCTGGAAAAAGAAAAGAAAAGAAAAGAAAAAGAAAACCCTCCAAACCTCAGCTATGAATCTGGATCCAGTGCTATTATTATGTGTGCTTTTTGGACTTCTACTCATAGCAACCCTGTGCATAATAGCTCTGAATCTTGCTCTATTCTGAGCCAATCTCAGTCTCTGATACACCTGCTGTTATTACTCCAGTTACTGTATCAGTCCAACTCATCCAAGGTCTTTCTCTCTTGTGCTGTCCCTTCACCCTTCCAAATATGCTATCCTTCTCTAAGGACTGGATCCTCCTGGCAACATACAAAAACTATATGAAACAAAGCCTAAAAATCTTTGCTTCCAAGGAACGGCTTGGTTTCACCCTTTCTAGGGTAGACCTGTTAGTTCTCTTGGCAGACTATGGTATGTTCAATTCTTCTTCTATCATCTTTGCTTATTTTCTAGCTCTCTGATGCATAGGAAGAAATTGCAAATACAAAGGCCTAGATCAGGTTCACCTTAGACTTTAGACTGACATTGTTGCTCTGCAATGCTATGGAGAGGTCCCTGAAAACAGATTTTCCTAGTGCAATTTGTCTTTTGATTGCCTGGCTGCTGGTGCCAAGACTGCTGATTATAGAACCAAGCAAGATTAAATTGTTAACAATTTCAATCACTTCTCCATCTATCCCAGTGCTGCCAATTGGCCCAGAGATGAGAATCTTAATTTTCTTGATTTTGAGCTTCAATCTATATTTCAGAATACAGTCCTTGATCCTTTGTAGCAAAAGTTTCAGGCCCTCCTTAGTTTCAGAATGCAGTGCTGTGTCATCTCCATAAGGCAGATTGTTTGTAAGTTTTCCTCCAATCTGGAAGCCATATTTCTTCTCATAAAGTTGAGACTCTCAAATGATCTGTTCCTCATGTAGTTCCAATCCAGGCCATGGCCTTCACAATTATTTGCTATGCATCAGAGATCTGGACAATAACCAAGGATTACAGAAGAAAAATCAGTCCCTTTGAATTGTGGTACTGGAGAAGGGTACTGAACATACTATGGATGCTTGCTGTTATGTGCCATTGAGTCACTTGCGACTCATAGCGACCCTATGTACTACAGCCCTAAACCCTGCTCTGTCCTGTGCCAATCGCACTGTCTCTGACACTCCCATCCCAATTATACCAGTCACTGAATCAATCCACCTCATAGAGGGCCTTCCTCTCCTGTGCTGTCCCTCCACCCTCCCAAGTATG
>NW_006399793.1:3396478-3426696 GCF_000299155.1 Elephantulus edwardii
TATAGATCTCTTCCAGTCACTTGGCCAAGTGGTTGTTCTCCAGATTTCTTGGCACAAATTGGTGAGCACATCCAGGGCAGCATCTGTTAGCTGAAATATGTCAATTGGTATGCCATCTATTCCGGGGGCCTTATTCTTTGCTAATTCCCTCAAAGCAGCTTGAACGTCTGCCTTCATCACCATAGGCTCTTGCTCAAATACTGTTTCATTAAATTCTTCTGTATCTGCCAATTCCTTTACATATATATTATATTACAGACATACGTTTATGTCTCACAACAATGTTATTACACACACACACACACACACACACACACATACACACACACGTTGCTGTTAAGTGCTTGCTGTCGAGTCACTTGTGACTTATAGTGATCCTATGTACAATAGCCCTGAGCCCTGCTTTATCCTGAGCCACCCTTACCATCTCTGACACACCTACCTTCATTATCCCAGTCATTAAGTCAATCCGTCTCATTGAGGGTCTTCCTCTATGTGCTCTCTCTCCACCTTTCCAAGCATGATGTCCCTCTTCAATGACTGGTTCCTTCATGCAGCACACCCACAGTATGTCATATAAAGCCTCAGAATCATTACCTCTAAGGAGCAGCCTGGTTTCACCCTCTCTAAGACAAATCTGTTTGTTATATCGTAGCAATCCATGATATATTCGATACTTTTCTTCAGCATCACAGCTCAACATCATCAATTCTTCTCCTATTATCTCTAGTCATTTTTTAGCTCTCTGATACACAGCAAGTAACTGCAAAGACCATAGACTGAATCAGGTACACCTTAGTCTCCTGACTGACAGTGTTTCTCTTCAGTGCTTTGAAGAGGTCCCTGATAGCAGATTTTTCCAGTGCAATTCATCTTTTAATTTCCTGGCTGCTGGTACCAAGAGTGTTGATTGTGTAGCCAAGCAAACTAAGGCTGTCAACAATCCCAGTCTCTTCACTGTCTATCATGATGCTGCCAATCAGCTCAGTAGTGAGAATCTTTGCTTTCTTGATATTGAGCTTCAATCCGTATTGAGGCTGCAATCTTTGATGTTCTGCAGCAAGAGCTTCAGTCCTTCCTCCTCAGTTTCAGCAAGCAAGGTTGTGTCATCTGCATAATGCAGATTTTTTATGAGTTTTTCTCCAACCCTGATGCCACATTCCTCTTCATAGAGCCCAGCCTCCTGGATGATCTGTCTGTGTGCAGATTAAAAAGGTATGGAGAGAGGACCCATTCCTGGGAAATACTCTTCCTGATTTTGAACCATGCAGTGTTTCCTTTCTCTGTTCTGAAGACTGCCTCCTGGTTCAAGTATAGGTTTCCCATAAGCACAATCAAGTGTTCCAGGATTACCATTCTTCTTAGAGTTAGTCACATATAGTTGTGATCCACATAGTCAAATGCCTTTGCATAGTCAGTGAAACATAGTTAGACATTCTAGTTAGACATTCCTCTGGTGCTCTCTGCTTTTAGCCAAGATCTACCTAACATTAGCAATAACATTCCTAGTGTCATGACCTCTTCTAAATCCAGCCTGCCTATCTCACACTATCTGTTGGTGTATTGCTCCAGTCATTTTTGGATAATTTTCAGCAGAATCTTGCTTGCATGTGATATTAATGATATTGTTTGATAATTTCTTCACTCTGTTGAGTCACCTTGCTCTGGAATGAGAAAAAAAATCACGACAAACTGTGGCTGACTCTGAAAAGAATGGGTATCCTAGAACACTTGATAGTGCTTATGTGAAACCTATTCTTGGATCAGGAGGCAGTCGTTAGAACAGAGCAAGGAAACACTGCATGGTTCAAAATTATAAGGTGCAGGTGACCAGGTGACTAGATGGCACGTAATAATAACAACAACAACAAACAACGTTTGTGTGTATTTATATATATATAGTTGTTGATTGCTGTTGAGTCAAGCATGACTCATAGCATCCTTATAAACAAAAGACTTAAAGCCTTTCTATAACTATCATTGGTTTGCAAAGTTCATAAAGTTTCCAGAGGCATGTTTTTTGGAAGTGGATACCACTCCTGTTTCCAAACCTGCCTTAAACTAGGAGTACCACTAAACACTGTCCACCTTTGGCAACCATTATGGCATTTAAGACCCCAATGGCACAAGGTTCAGCATCACAGAAACTCCAGGTTACCTCAGTACAGCAAATTAACAAAAGAGTGCAGTACCATTTAGAAGAATGTTCCACCAAAATATAATAACAATTGACTTTTAAATACAAAGGCCCTTTCAGGTCTTGTTGAATCTAAACAAGAGGCTTTAATAAAAAATACCTAATATAGTACGCTGTTGTTAATTGTTGTTATGTGCTGTGGATTTGCCTGCAACCCATAACACCTCTATGTACAGAAGCTCTGAACCCTTCCCTGTCCTGAGCCAATCTCACTAATTGTGACACACCAACTCACCAACTTCCATTGCCTCAGTTACTCTATCAGCCCATCTCATCTGGGGTCTTCCTCTCCTGTGCTGTTCCTCTACCCTTCTGAGCATGGTGTGTGTGTGTGTGTGTGTGTGTGTGTGTGTGTGTGTGTGTAAAAGAAAGCCTAATGGTAAGAAACCGCTCTGTAATCTAAAGACACACAGTTTTAATCCAGTGTCTGCTCAGTAGGAGAAGGATGGGCAATCTCAGCCCATGAGAGATTAACTGCCTCTGAAAACCTGCTGGAGGGTCAGCTATGGGCCCATTCTGATTTGATGGTACTCAACAACAACAATAATATATATATTATTAAATAGCACAACAATTTCCAATTCAACTTTTTCACATGTATAATTCTATGAAATGAGCTACATTAGTGATATGTGTGATAATACAATGGAGAGGATGATTAATACCAAACGCAGGCTAAGGATGATTCTAGGAAAGGTTACACAGGGGAGGATAAGAGAAAGAATATTCTGATAAATGTAAATATTTGGTAATGTTTTGTATCTTGACTTGCAAAAAGTGCTCAGAGATTATACTATATAATAAATAAATAATAAGCTAACAACATTGAAAAGAGCCATGGCTAGATTAATGATGATAGTGCTTTATCAAGAAAGCATTATGATTAATCTAATTCTCTGACCTCAGGTTTAAAAGCAAACAAAATAAAACAAGGAGTCTATGATTATAATCTGTATATGGTTGTCTAAGTGTATAAAGCTTTCAGATGGACTCTGAAAGATTATTTTAACATTTAATAAAGAATATCAGATAGACTTTTTATATCTTAAAAAAACAAAGATGAAATTTTTGTTGAGACGCTAATAGAGGAAGATGTGAAATTCCACTTCTCTGTGCAGAAACTGTCTCAGAAATGCTTTTTAAAGCATAGTGATTTTCAAACCATTTATACATATATGTGTGTGTGCGTGCACTTAAGTTTGTAAGCACACATGTGTTTATATACCATCAAGTCAAAACCAACTCATAGCTGACTCATCACCAGTTTTCAGAGACAGTAAATCACATATGAGGAGATTGCCTATCTCTCTCCTAAAGAATAGCTGGCAGATTTGTACCAAGTGCCTTTTGGTTGGCAGAGGAACTCTTTACCACTAAGCCACCCGAGTGACACATTAAAAAAAAAAGAGAGTTGGGATGCTGATGAAATTTGCACACAATATTGAGGCTAGAAGAGTTAGTTCATATGTTAAGTGTCAAAGAACACCCTTAAAAATCTGTCAATTGAGAATTTCTTTGCTGAGTACAGATAAGAGTCAAAATAAATGTATTCAGGCATATACTGTGTTAGGAACTTGGAGTGTGGCTATGCGAAGCTTTTTTTTTTAAAAAAAATACCCTGTAATTAAAAGTTAAAATTGATTCTGTTGGGCCAATTTTCTATCAAAGCTGCACCTTCTTTTTAAATTTCAGTGCCTTAAGCCTTAAGTTCAACTAGTAACTGCTAAATATTTAAAGCAAATATTTTTGAATTATATTTTCTAACAGTGGTGGTGGATTGGATGAAAATAGAGAACTCTTTTTAAAACATGCATTTCCTTGGCTTAAAAATACTTAGCTTTCATAAGTACTACAGTAAACATTTAGTATTCCTGGAGCATTCTGTGCTTTCTGAACAAAGAAAAGACAACATGTAAGGAAAGTAAAGAGGAGTGTCTCAGTGGTGCATTAGATTGAATGGCTAAAACAGGAGGAAGAAGAAAAAGAAGAAAACTAGGGCACTGGTAGAGATCACAGTGCAAATTTGCCTTCCACGCAGTGGTGGGGTAATCAATTTGCTAGGATAATGGTCCAGGTGAGAAAAAGTCATGCTGTCTACTAACAGTTTCCTGTAGATTTTCTCATGTTGCAGGCCATGTACGCTAAGCCCGAGCTTGTACAAAACTTTGAACTTTGTTTTGCTGAATGGATCAAAGCATTGAAATCCTGACAGAGATAAAAATAATGTGATCCTAAGTTCATCTTATGTATTATCAACCATTAAAAGTAAGCATTGGAACCCGGTAATGCTTCTTTTCCCTGGATGATTTGATGTTTTCTTTGGAAATTGTGAATGTGATTGAAATATCATAAGGGCTCATGTACACAGCAAATTCATCTAATTATTTCTTGGAATAACTTGATGGAAAGGTATTGAATGACTAAATGGATCTCCATCATTGACTAATTAGATAACATTTACAAACTAATCCTATTAAATTTTATTATTATTGTTACGTTTCTCTAAATATTAACCACATTAGTTAATTGTTTTGAATCCTGTCAAGAATTGCTGTAGTCTCAAAATATACATCAACTTGGCTAAATTGAGAAGTACTGAGTGGTTTGGGAGTCATGTGATGATGTATTTTAGTAGTTAGATAAAGATGGAATCACCTTACGATTTGATCTGGTGTTATCAGCTAATCAGTTGTAAAAGGATTAGGGTGGATACAGCCCTGATCTTATGGAAGGGGAATTCCCCTGGGTTATGGATTGTATCACCTTTTATTTTATAAGAGATAAAAGAGAAAAAAAAATGAGCAAAAAAGGAGCAACCTACTATCACCAAAGAACAGAAACTGAGACATAGCAGAACACATCTTTTGGAATTGTGATACTGGTATTGAGACTCCATACCCACAGTGTTGGTTCCAACTTAGTTTGATTTTTGAGTTTGAAATGGAAAGAATAAATTTGATAATAGCCTACTAGTTCAGAATTTGTTGTTGTTGTGGACCATCGAGTAGAAACCAAACCATAGCTGATCCTCCAGTGAGTTTTAGGCAGTTAATCACATAACAGGAGACTGCCCATCCTTGTCTCCGATGATTAGAGCTGCATGCCTTTGGGATTGCACTGCAGTTTCAAATTTTAAGTTAGCTGTTTCCCAGGAGAAAGTTAAATCTAAATATGCTCATGCTTAACAGTATACTTAACCAAGTTCAGGGGTAATGCTTGACAGGAAGTATTTTCATGCTTTCTTTTCGTTGTTGTTATGTGCCATCGAGTCATTTGCAACTCATAGCGACCCTATGTACAAGAGCTCTAAACAGTGTTCTATCCTGTGCCAACCTAGCCATCTCAAACGCACCAGTCACAAAGTCGATCCATCTCATCGGAGGTCTTCCTCTCCTTCGCTGCCCCTTCACTCTGCCAAACATGCTTTTTAAAAACTAATTTTATTTCATATATTAACAAAAACCCAACAACATAGGAAAAATACCACCAGCGAAAAGATATTTTTCAGTGTCAAAAACCAAAACATTCTTTTGGCAAAAAAAACCCATCAAGCCACATGAAATGTGGTAGATAATTTTCCCTTTTCAAATGGTAGCATTTCCATTGATTTAAACTTTTATAGCACTATGAGTGTGAGGTAGAAAAACATTTATGGTGGCATTTAAAATTCATATTAACAATATCTACAAAGATTGTTCTCCATATGCTTTATGCTCATTTTATATACTGCGTGTCTATTTATATCATGATTTATAATGATGTGGTTCTTTAAAACTATTTCTTAGACGTATAGCTTTTCAGTCAAGCTAGCCCCTAATTTGAACAGTCCCTCTCCTCCCTGTATCAATGGATCCTGAAATAACACCAGTTCTCATTAAAACTTCCCATTCCCTTTGGCAGGCAAGACAAAATCTCTAATCAAGCCTTAGGAAAAGAGGCAAAGTTCAAAGATGTCATTGGGTCTCAATGCTGGTCTTACGTGGCTTCCTAAAGGTTCATACACTTAACATTTGGTCTGTGAAGAGAACTGTCTGGGTCAAATACTCCAGTCAGCAGTCAAAGAAAACACATTAAATGAGCCAGAAAGGAAAGTGAGAATTTTAAAAAGAGAACAAAAAGGCTCAATATCTGTTTTTAGAGTCTTAACAATTTTAGCAATTGCTCCCCCTGTACCTTCTGATGAGTACATCAGGATATGCAAAATTCAGAATCCCATTGCTTTTGAAGCCGTCCAAGTTTTACACCTAGTGACCTCTCCTTTTCATAATATTTTATTCTTACTCCTTCCTTTGTCTTTCTCTTACTTTTTTTTTCCTCCCAAGGAACAAAGTTTATGCATGTGTATGTAATGTGAAGTGATCTTAATTGATCACATGATTCAGCCATTCAGGAACTATGTTTCTGGAAATAAATATGTTTTTTGAGTGGGTCAACTGACAAAAATCTTTCCTAAGACTTCACAAGTACAGATAAAGTAGGTGTTTATTTTGATTTGGGGTAAACTTTAACAAAGATTACATTGCAGGTGTCAAATGTAGTATTTTGCTCTTGATAAGTAAGTAGGGCTCCCAAGAGGCTGTCTTGTAGGAGGAAAGAATAACAGACTTCAGTTCCATGATGCAAATATGAGAAAAGAATTTTGTCCATAATTTCAGTTTATCATTTGGACAACAAAGTTTCCATACAATCTTAGAAAGTAGATTCTGTCCTTACTGCACAGGGTATCAGTACCATTATAAATTGTGTTCAGCTTTGTAATGTTCACAAGGAACTTTCTTGTTTTTAATATGCCAAAATGAAATAAAGAGATACTTTTGCATATTAGCACATTCGAATTTTGCAATCCTGATGTGACATTTAATACCTTTTCAGAGCTAAAGTGTGGTCACTATTCATGGGTGTATAATCTATTCAAATGTTTGCCACAGTGTGTATTTGTTAGAGTGGTTTTGTTGGCATGAGTGAACTGGATTATACATTTCTTTTGGATAGAAGCGAGGTAAAATATTAAAGATATCTTAACCACATGCTACATGAAAATAAAAATAAAATTAAAAAAACCTAATAGTATTAAACTACTTCAGTAAGTGATCCAGGGTTTATTTATCCCTGAATGACATCGGGAAGGATTCGAGTTTTATTGTCATGCTTTCTGGTGTCAAAGTCTTCAGTGAAAAAAGGATTTCTTTGTAAATCAGCAGTCCATCTTTTATCCATGGTATTTAGATGAGTCAAATGCCTTGTTTGTGATATGTTTAATGTTTTGTGAATCCTGCCTCTTGATTCACTTCAAGTACTTTATAATTATATTCCTTGAAAACAGATGCTTTTAATATTCTGTTTGAGTGCTTTATAAGCTATACAAATATTTTGTTTGTGGTGTTTTCTGGTGCTTACAGCCAAATATGCTATTCAACTTTTCAGAAGTTCATTTCATTATACAGGAACCTAGGATTCTGCTTCTGAAGATCTTCCCTTCTATCCTCTACTCCTGTGTTATCCATAAACTCTGTAATATGTTGTATTGTAAAAGATGAGTCCTAGGATTTTAATTCTTTGAATAACTCATTGTGAGATACTATCATTGATTGCATCTCAACTCATAGCAACCTTTTAAAATAGGGAAGAAGTGCCTCATACAGTTTCTAAGGCTCTACTCTTTATCAAAGCAGACTGTCATGTTTCTCCACCATGGAGCAGCTGGTAGGTTTAAAACATTGGCCTTTTGGTTAGCAGCTGATAGCTTAACCATTGCATAATGGGGACTCTTGTTGGCAAAGACCAGCCAGCAACTTCATAAACTAATAATGTGATTCTTGTAGAGCTGCTTCTCCCTTCTGTCATTGGGATGACGAATTTTCCTCCAGCCCTCTCTGGAAGATTTTAGAGCCAATTAAAACTGCTCATTCTTGAGCCACTAAAACCTCACACATGGTTTGAAAAAATACCCCTAATTTGAAGCTGTTAATACAACTGTAATTTTATTTCTTGAACATTGCCTGTTGTAGGGTACTGCCAATCTATGAAAACAAACCAGTAATAGCACCATTTTAAAACCACCCAGGGTCAATTGTCCTCTTTTCTTTTTCCCCCCAAATAACCTATTAAAAGACCCTTAGAAGCTCTAACAATAACTAAAGAACTAACAGTGCCTATTATGCCTGGGTAGTAGTAGTGGTAGCACAGCACCAGTCCCAGAAATACTCCAAACCAATAGTCTAGCGATTTTCCATGCCCAGGGTATTTAATCCAAGAAGTAGGTTGGCTGTTCTGTTGAAGGGGAAGTACAATATTTTTATATCTATGATTTTTTTTTAGGAAGTAAAGCTTTAAAGACTTTTTTTTTAAGGAAGTAAAGGTTTAACGACTCATTCTATTGCACACCAAACCCTTCCAGTTTTAATATTTGGTATTTGAAATATTTTTGGCTCTCTCATACAATAGGAGGTATTGTATGAATGTGTACTGAAATTAAATTCAGAGTGAGATGTGAAAAACTTAAAAATATATTAAAAGGTATGTGTACATTTTAGTACTAATTCAGAAGTACACAGTTGCTACACATTGCATGTATTGCTTATTTAAAACCAATGATACTGGATTTGAAAAGATAAAGTTGAACTCTTTGATCTTCTTCCTGAATTGTCACTATCTAGTTTTATCTCAATGTTCCTATGGCTTGAATGTCATGTTTTGCTTGTGATTATATTCTATAGTGTATTTTTTTGTGAAGATCATTGATTCATATGAAAATCTGATAGATGCTGAGGAAAGAAAAAATATGCTATGTATTACTGCGATATCTATTATTACGACATAATATATTACAAAGCAAATTGTAGATATGAAATAAAGACTTAATAAACTAATTCCATAATATCTAGGTTTTATGTGTTTTTGGTTGTGCACATAATGCTACATTTTAGTAATTCTTAGTACTCACCCTAATATTACCAGCTGTCAGTTCAGTGCATTATTAAAGAAAATTGTATAGAATAATCGAGTTATGCATCATTCTATTTAATCAAGTACTCTTATAAAAAAAGAGTTTTTGTGAAAATCCTTTATAGACTAATGATTTTCAAGGAAGTTTCCTGTTAAGACATGCTTTTAAGTGGTAAAGATAAATTGAACAAAGTTAAATATTTCCTTGGGGAATTCAATAGATAACTTCATATCATAGGCCAAAGAAACTGGTGAAAGCATGAAATAGCTACTGATAGAGACTTTTTATTGCTTGTGGAATGCCAGATAAGTAAGTAAGTAAGTAAGTAAGTGTGTGGGGGGGAAATTCCCAAAACAATAACCTAAAACAAACAAAACCAACAAACCTAAACCCATTATTATAGAAAATAGAAAATAGTCAAGAGAGTATGGCTGTGTATTTGCCCTTATTCATAAATCTATTCTAAAAAATATTTTTCAGGCCAAGAATATGGACTTGACAATCATCTTTAAGATTTTTGTTAAGTGCTGTCAAGTCATAGGCGACTCATAGGGATCCTATGAAGGAAAGACGTGAACACTTGTATAACTTTCATCCTTTCTCTAGGTTCATAGGGTTTCCGGAGGTAAGCTATTTCGGAAGTGGATGCCACTCCTGCTTCCAAATTTGTTTTAATTGAGGAGCTCCACCAAACACTGTCAACCATGGATAACCATTATCACATTTGACACATCAGTGTCACAGTGTTCAGCTTCACAGCAACCATGAGTTACCTCTATACAGCAAAATACAGACTAGGATTATAGGACCTCGAAGAATAAACAAGTAGTCAAACTTTACAAGTTTCCTTGTTCCACTGTGGATGGTAAACCTCACTTTTTAAAAGTTTTAATCCTATATCCCTTTATATTGTACAGAAGAAGTTTCCCCTACAGTCTTCTGCTTCGTGCTTGAGAAAAGGCAAGGGGTAGAAAAAATACTATTTTCTGGTATCTATATTACGAGAGATAGATAGTAAATGCACTCACACCCAAGTCTAGGAAGCATTGCACGTGAGTGTAGACACGCCCACTAAGCCCGCTAGCCTCTGGAGAAGCTGATCTCCCCTACTCTCAAAGGAGGTACCTGGCTCCTTTGCTTATTCTCTCTTACCTACATCCAAGCCATTCTAGCCCTCTTTACAGACGAGGGAGACTCAAACTGACTTGAGAAGTTGTCCAACAGGACTACAAATTATCTTCAATATTTTTTCCTGACCATCCACCTGGCTCCTTTGGGAACCCTTTATGAATGAAATTATCCCAGGAATTATTATCTCTGAAAGTGGAAATAACAGGAGGGGTATTAGAATGCAGACACACACAGATATTATCTATAACATTGGCAGCCTCAATCAAGGGTTTCTTTCTTTAAAGCGTAGAGGGGGATGGATGTGCAATCTCATTCTGTCAAAAATGCTGAAGATTTTCATTTATCACTGTGCTTCAAAATAAATTACGGACATAGTAGTGCTACATTAAACCACCATGCTGCACTAAAATGTTTCTTCACCAAGTTGAGAGGCTTTTTTATCTGCTGAAATAAGAAACACATTTAACTTGGTTTCTGTGATCATCCTGAAAATAATGCTCTCTTGTTTTGGCATAAAGTAGAAACATATATTTTTAATCAAGAAGTATGCTTTTCATTGAAAGAGGGGAGAGCCGGCACCTCGCGCGGGCTTTAAAGCGGTTTTGTAGAGTTGTGGAGGGCGGACATGGCCCACTTCACCCTCAGCGCAACATGCTCACTGCTGACATCAGGGCTGGCTTCAGACGAATATGAGGTTTCACTCACTTCTGTCAAGTCTCCTCTCCCCACCTCGGGATGAAAAAGAAAAATGTCATTTCTTTTAAGCTTGGATGCCATGCTCAGACATCCCACAAGCTTTATTTTTGACTTTTACCTCCTGCACTGCTAATGGGATATTGCCAGGAGTGTTGCCTCTCTTTCTTACCCCATCAGATTTTCTTTTTGAGCTAAATATGTACAAAAACTTTTATTGAAACGGGCCAAGTCACAGCTCAGTATTCCCTGATACTATGCAAAGTACGTGGCAAGAAAAACAGCCCCGAAAATCTGCAATCACTGAATGCGCCCATTTCTGGAGCTAAATACCATGAAAGACGAGGGAATTTACAGTATCCTTTAAAACGGGGGAAATCCACCTCCTCCCCATCTAATAAAATTTGCTAGCTCGGGGTCACTTCCTAATAGGTGCCATTTCCTCTATTTTAATAAAGGTATTTTAACACCTGAAATCTATGCCACATACCATTGTCATTTTTTCCACTGACTGGCTCAACTAAATGCTGGTGGGGGCCAGACACTCTTCAAACACTGCTGCTTAATGCCAAACACAACTAACATGCATATGGAAGAAGCCAGGGAAAGCAGCAACTTCCCTAATTATAGCCTCCGGCTCGCAGTCCAGAGAGCGCACAGGAACTTCTAGGGTGGACGGGGGTCAGGAAGCTCCTCGACCACGGATCCCTAAATTGGCAGCTATCCTTTCCCACCCCAGCAACACACAGTCATTTTTTGCCTGCCAAATCCTTGTCCAACCCCTATTCAAGTCTATTTATACTCGCCGTTCCTATTTCTGGGCTCAGATGTTAGCCCATACGGTGTGTTGACCGGCACTAAATGTTACTGCGAGAACCCACCGTTTGCCAGCTTGCTTGGTTGCTGACAGCAGGGAGACGAGCTTTCCCAGTGTCCCAGGGACCTGCATCCTCTCAGAGTACCGCTGGCCTCAAAGGGCTGGTGGTGATGAGGTTCAACTTCAAAAGCATCCAATCTCCCCAAAGTGCCAGATTTAAGACGTTAAGGGTTGATGCCAATGGACTCTTGGCAACAATGGTGGGTCCCAAACAGTGGTTCTCAGACGGTGATGACTGTACGAATCACCTGGGGGATTTGCCAGTGAGGCCAGTTCTGGGACTGTCTGCAGACATTCTAATCCCACACCCTGAGATGGTCCCAGAAATCTGAGGAACACCACAGATGACTGTGATGCAGGTGGTCCGAGACACCCACTTGGAGAAAGCATCTCAGGTCAACCCCCCCTTCACCTCCAAAACACTAGGCTATGTTCCCAGAGAAAAAGGATTAGCAACTTGATTTAAACACCTTAGTGGTGGAATGCTTCTTTGATTCAGATGTATTTAAAGCTTTGGAACAGGGAATTTTATTTATTTAAAATTTTGAGGTAGAATAACCTTCTTTTCTGAGTTCAATTTTAACAAGGCATGCTATTTGAAGACTGTGGTCCTCGGTTTGTGAGGTCTGAGCATAAAAAGAAATAAAACCCTCCAAGTTGGACCTTCTTATGTAAAACTAGACCTCATTCTTTTTAAGAGGTGTGACCTTGGATCATTAAAATTTTTTTTTCTGAAGAGGGAAAAAATCTGGGATAGATAGGGCTTTTTTTTTTTTTTTTATAAAATGTGCAGTTAAAATTATAAGCAGCTTATATGGGGCTCATTTACACTGTTTGGAAGGGAGTACTTAGATGAAAAATAATGTTTTAAAGTTAATTCATCTGAGTTCTGGGTTACAACAGAGTAAATAATCTGCAGGATCCATGACTTCTGATGTATTCTTTTGTGTCACTATTCATGGCTACCTAAAGGAAACATTGCCCCTTCACCTTTTTTGGAAGGCAGGGTAGGTAGATAGTACTCTTTTGTAGGACTACAGAACACTTAGTACATTTGAATACAAATAAAAGAAACACTTTTTATTCATACAGGAGTGTCAAGAGAGTAGGATCTTTGTTCTAGTTGGCAGGGTTTGTGGGTTTGGTTTTTCTGAGTAAAAGAGCACAAATATAAACACTCCAAAATTGAGGACAAGATGGGGATGGTGTGTGTGAGCAGGGCCAAGAAAACTGGGAAATTAGAGAAGAAAAGCTCGTATTTAGATCAAGAGTTCAAATGAAGAATGACTTTAGAAATTTTGGAGGATTATCAAAGATTGAATAAAACGAATTTAAGTGCTTCTTGCAGAAAAAAGCATGCATCAATGTTAGTGAAGATGTCTTTTTAGATATATGTAAAATGTTAGATGGGTCTTAAGCAATTGAACATTACAGAAAAAGTTTTCTAAACACGAAATACTCAAGTGAGTGTAGAAAATCTATGAGTCTTGAGAGATCAATTTTCTTCTTTTGTTCTTGACATAAGAAGCCCGGGTAGTGCAGTTTGTAATAAGTCTGGTTGCTGTCCAGAGAATTCTGGTTGCTCTGTGGGAGAAAGATGGATAGTTTCCTCCATAAAACTCTAGAGTCTCAGGAACATGATGGGGGGTCACTTAGTCAAGATTCACTTAATTACATTTTGTTTTATTCTTGATAAACTTGTAGGGCTAGCAAGATAGTGGAAGGTTCCTATACATCTGGGAACTCTGACAACATAGTCTGTAAAAAAAATTGCACTGCTGCCCTAAAGTTACAACCTTTCTGGTGGTTGACATCTACAGGCAGGATCTGTGGGAGAGGGATAAGCAATTTACATGTTTGATTTACAGCCTCTGAAATAAAAAAAAAAATTAAAAAAAGGTCAGTAATGAGCTGATTCTAATTCGATAGCCATGAAAGAGATAGAGATACCTATATATCAACATTTATATTGGTCAGAGCTCAGGGTGCTTCTGGAGAAAGAAAGATGAAATAGTAACAAATATAACGGAAAATAATTATTTAATAATTTCTTAGTATAGTAATATTAACTAGAGCCACTTAACAGAACACTGAATTTTTATTAACTAAAATGCTATTATTCTCACCCACTCTCTACCCCCCCAGGAGTGGAGAGAAACGAAAATAAATGACCTTCTGACTTTGCCATTTCCCAAAAAAAATTTCGGTTGATATACACTGTTAAAAGTGATAAACACTTATATGCTTCTCTAGAATACAGAATCAAACATCTTTCCTTCGTGTAATGCTAGTGCACAGTAAAGGCAATACAATTCTAACTGCTAATAAGGTGTGTCCACTAATTTGAAAGCTTCAATGAAATCTCTACTTTGCGTAGGGAGTTTCAGAAATCAGCAGTTCCCAGTCATTGTTAGGATGTTTTATGTGGTGCCTGGTACACTCACAGTAGAGAGTCCATGCTGCAATTTACTTTAACAGGACTCTGCTGTGGGCTATCATAGATGTATAAAATATTTAAGGATACCCGTTTCCCCCTCCATTTAGTATGTATTACAAGATAGTTGGATAGTCTGCTAAAAGCATATCTCATTGCCTTCATAAAGAGTTCTGGAAAGAAAGCAAAAGACATTTAAAGCATCAAAGAGGCTGATGAATAGGGATGCCAGGATATTCAAATACATTTAGAGACAGTATTGTCAAGCTTGTTTTCTGAGCCATGATACTAAAGATAGTAGGAGCCAGCAAAGAAAAGAACTCTGTAGAAATGCAAATCTCTTCAATGTTGAATCTATTAATCCATCGCACACTTTCTTCTGAATCATACTTACTCAGATGTACAGGCAACAAAAAGTATTTAGAATATTTGCATAATTTCAAACACCCAGTTCATAAATTATTTATTGGTTGTGGTCAAATGAATGTTAGCTATTTCATAATTATCTTTTGTGCAAAAGGTTGCATGGTTTACAAAAATATTTCAATGGCAATTGAATATCTGTAGCTTGCTTAAACAGTGCAAAAAAAAGGTAATTATGTAGCTCTGGTGTACATTTCTCATGTTCAAAAATTCTGAGAAAAAAAATGATACTTAATTTGTAGATTTATTTTAAATGAACATCAGATAGTTATCTTTTGAAAACCCTTCGAAAAATAACAAATAACCCCTAGGCTGCACTCTAGAATTAGGCTAAAGTATTAGCAAATAACATATCCTAGCATGATATAAAGCACATAATCAGGAAGCTCTTTGCCTTGAAGCTTACGTGGAAGGTTACTAAACCTTAGAGAATTCGAGAACATTCTGGACTGTAGGGAGTTGTATCGCTAGTCCAAAGGTGGCACCGGAGACTCTGTGGTAGAAAGATGGGCAACCTCCTCCTCGGTAATTTATAGCCTCAGAAAAATCCACTACAGTGTCAGCTATGAGTTGGTTAAAACTCAGTGGCAAAGATTTTGAGTTGAAATAAAATTGACTGTACCCTTAATGCAATCCATATCCCTATGCCACATTGGCACCCAACATTTGAATAATTATATCCATTTTCATAACAAGGAAGTTCTTAGAAAAACCTGAAGGCAAACACTCACACAGTCAAGGATTTACTTTTACTTGAATCCACAGGGAATTCCCATAGAAGCAACAGTTGAGACATCAAACAATATATGGCATCGAGAAAATCTGCCACAAAGCACCTCTTTAAAGTGCTAAAGAGAAAGGTAATTTCTTTGAGAACTAAGGTGAGTCTGACTCAAGCCATGATATTTCAACTCTGTAATATTCATGTGAAAGTTGGACAATGAGTAGGAGAGATGCATTTGGATTATGATGTTGGTAAAACAGATAGAAAACACCAAACTCAAAACCATAGCTGTTACATTAAGTTCCAGCTTACAGTGACTCCATCTGAGTTCCAAGGTCATATGTAAAACTTTATGGGAAAAGATTGCCCATCTTTCTCCTATAGAGCAATTGGTAGTCAAATTACAGATATTTTCTTCACAGTTCACTATGTAATAAACTATATCATCAAGACTGCTTCTTAGACTCCACAAACTCACATTGGGCGTGTCGTCTAGAAGGGTCAGTCTTTGAAGAAACTTAGCAAAGTAGTAGTTGTTGTTGTTGTTATGTGCCATTGAACTGAAACGGACTCATAGCTGACTCTCCAACAGATTTCCAGAGGCAGTAAATCACACCTATTCCTGAACCAGTGGGCTGTTGTGTGAACAGAGCAGAGGAACATTGCAAGGTTTAAAATTGAGAAGTGAGTGTGTTATGTTTGTATTCTTTCTCCATTCCTACTCAATCTGTATAGTGAACAAATTATTAGAAAAGCTGGACTCTATGGAGAGGAGTATGGCATCAGTATTGGATGGAGTATCATCAATAAGCTGTGTTATGCAGATGATACAACCTTGCTTGCTTAAAGAGAGGAGAACTTGAAGTACTTGTTTCAGAAGATCAAGGAATACAGCCTTCAGTATGAATTGCATCTCAATGTCAAGAAAACAAAGATTTTTACCATTAAACTGAAAGGCAACATCATGATGAGATGCATTGACACAGTGTCTGCATCGGTGGACAATAAAGCACAGCAGAGATTATGAGAGTTGGGCAGGATTGGACAGTCCTTTGTTCTGTACATAGGATTGCTACGAGTCAGAGCCACTTCTATGGTAGATCACAACAGCAACAGATCATCACAAAGAAGATCTATTAGCTGGTGTAAAGGAACTGGTGGTAGAGCTTGAAAAAAGGCAATGTAAACACAAGTTATATTGCCACAGATTTAGGAAAAGATCCTATTCAAAAAGTAAATCCAAAAGTAACCTTTAAGGGATATAATTTACATTACATGACTAGTGGGCAGATACTTCCTTTTCTGCATTCAAAATTTTATTGGAACTTTAGAAATATTAAAAGTAAAATATACTTCATGCTGAAAGGAGAGATGACAATTCCTTGGTTATATAACACATTTAAATATCATGTTAAATATAAGAATATAAATAAAGATTAAGAAGATTCCTATCAGAGTACCAGAGTTTTAATTTTTTAAAGGTTTATTATGTTTAAACCTTAAAATATTAAGTGTTTTATATATGTCAAATTGCTGAAAAAGAATCACAAAGGCTTCTGTAAAACAAGTATAAACATTTATTTCATTCTAATGTGTCTGCAGGTTCTGTTTGACAAATTTCACTGCTATGCAAGGACAGGATCGAGGTGAAATAAGCCATGAAAACATCTACAGGAAAGAGAGAGAAACATTTGCACAGGCATGAGTAAGTGCTTCCTTAAATTTTATGCCCTAAACTATTCTTAAGAAGCCTTGACAGTGCAGTGTGTTGAATATTTCACTGTTAAGCAAAAGGTTTATGGTTTGAATCCATCAGATACTCTGAGTGATAAAGATGGGAAATTTCTTTCTTTAAATGTTCATTGTCTCAGAGACCCAATGTGGATTCCATGCAATGGCAGCAGGTTTGATTTTTCCTTTTGGCATCTCACTTGTCTCACAGGAATCCTGGTCCTATGACTGTAGAGTCCAGACTAAAGAGTCAACAGCTTTTTGTGAAATGTTAATCTCATGGTAAAAAGCAGAAGTGACTAGGGGATATATGAAATACCTGGCCAACTGACTAGAAGAAATCCATATTTATTTACATTGTAAATAAAGGTTAATCCAACAGTGTGGAAATTAGAGAACAATATCACTAACACCACACACAAACAAAATCCTCCTAAAGATCATCCAAAACTCTGTTGGCCCGGGCAGTGTATCAACAGAGAACTACCAGAAATGCAAGGTGCATCTGGAAGAGTCCGCGGGACTAGGGACATCATAGCCAATGCCAGATTGATACTGGCTGAAAGCAGAGAGTATCAGAGGAATGCCTACTTGTATTGCATCGACTATTCAAAGGCATTTGCGTGAATGACAACAAACTGTGGCTAACCTTGAGAAGAATGGGAATCCCAGAACACCTGACAATGCTTATGTGAAACTTTTACTTAGATCAGGAAAAGGTGTCAGAACAGAGCAAGGAAACACTGAATGGTTCAAAATCAGGAAGGCAGTGAGTCAGTGATGTGTCTTGTCTCCATATCTTTTCAATCTATATGTGGAACAGATCATTCAGGAGGCTGGAGGAATGTCAGTCACATCAGGATTGGAGGAAGACATCCACAACTTGTGTTATAAAGATGACAACCTTACTTGCTGAAAATTAAGAGAATCTGAAGCATTTCCTAAAGAAGGTCAAGGATTGTAGTCTTCAATATAGATTGAAAATCAATATTAAGAAGCAAAGATTCTCACCAGAAGGCCAATTGGCAGCACCACAATAGCTGGAAAATATATTAAAGTTGTTAACAATTTCAGTTGCTCAGGTCCACAATCAACACTCCTGACACCAGCAGTCCGGAAATAAAAAGACAAATTGTGCTATAAAAATCTGCTCTCCAGAGTGCTAAAGAGCAACAATGTCAGTCTACAGACAAAGGTGTGCCTGATCCACGTCATGGTCTTTGCAATTACCAAGAAACCTGAACAATGAATACAGATGACAGACAAATCAATGTCTTTGAGTTGTGGTATTGGAGAAGAGTATTTTACATATCATTAATGTCAAGAGAAAAAATAAGTCTGCTCTAGAGAGGGTGAAACCAAGTTTCTCTTTGGAGGCAAGGATTTTAAAGCTCTGGAAGATTTCTACCAACTTTTGCAGTCAGAAATCTATCGAACATGCAATCGAGATGCATTGATAATAATAAGTGACTGAAACTCAAAAGTTGGGAACAGGGACGAAAGATCAGTAGCTGGAAAACATGGACTTGGTGACAGGAATGAGGCTGTGGATAGAATGATAGAATTCTGCATATTCAATAATTTATTCGTTGCAAATACTTTTTATAAGAAAGACAAATACAGGCTACACACATGGATTACACCTGATGGTATGCATAGTAATCAAATCAATTACGTTTGTGGAAAGAATTGCTGGAGAACTCAATATCAGCTGTGAAAGCCTGGCCAAGTGCTGATTGTGGAACAGACCACCAACATATGCAAGTACAAGCTGAAGCTGAAGAACACAAAATCAAATCTACAGGAACCAAAATTTGACCTTACCTCTATCCCACTCGAGTTACAAAACTACCTCAGGAACAGGTTTGAAGCCTTGAACACCAATGAGCGAAGACCAAATGAGCTGTGGGAGGATATAAAAAATATTTTCCATGAAGAATGCAAAAGATCATTACAAAGGCTGAAGATGAGGAAAAGACCAAGATGTATGTCAGATGAGATTCTGAATATTGCATTCGAGTGCTGAGAAGCCAAATCTAAAGGAAGAAATCAGGAAATTAAACAGCTGAAAAGAAAATTCGACAGGGCAGCTCAGGATGACAAGGCAAGATATTATAATAGAATGTGCAGAGAGCTGGAGTCAGAATATAAAAAGGGTGGAACTCGCTCAGCCTTTCTTAAGCTGAAGGAATTGAAAAACAAATTCAAGCCATGAGTGGCAATACTTAGAGATGCTTTGGGCAGAGAGTTAAATGATCCAAGAAGCATTAAAATTAGATGGAAGAAGTATTAAGAGTCACTGTACCAGAAAGAATTGGTTGACACAGAAAAAATAAGTATGAGCAAGAGTCTATGAGCATGAAGGAGGAAGTTCAAGTTGCTCTGAAGGAATTGGCAAAAGACAAGGCTTTGAGAGTTGACAGCATACAACAAACAGACACTGCTCTAGATGTGCTCACTAAGTTGTGCCAAGAAATCTGGAGACAACCACCTGGCCTACTAACTGGAAGAGATCAATATTCTCTATCTTTATTCACCATTCCAAAGAAAGGTAACCTGACAGAGTGCAGAAATTATTGAACAATATAATTAATATCACATGCAAGCAAGATTCTACTGAAAATGATCCAAAAATGACTGGAGCAGCACATCAACAGAGAACTGTCAGATATGCAGGCTGGGTTTAGAAGAGGTCATGGTACTAGGGATATTATAGCTAATGTTAGATGGATCTTGACAGAAAGCGGAGAATACCAGAAGAATGTCTATCTGTGCTTCATTGACTATGCAAAGACTTTTGACTGTGCGGATCACAATAAGATATGCCTGACTCTGAGAAGAATGGGAATCCTAGAGCATTTGATTGTGCTTATGAGAAACCTATACTTAAACCAAGAGTCAGTAGTCAGAACAGAGCAAGGAGACACAGCATGGTTCAAAACTGGGAAAGATATTTGCCAGGGATACATTCTGTCTCCATACCTTTCAATTTATATGCAGAAGAGATCATCCGGGACACTGGGCTTTACGAGGAGGAATGTGGCATCAGGATTGGTGGAAGATTCATAAACAACCTGTGTTACGAAGATAACACAACCTTGCTTGCTGAAACTGAAGAAGCACTTGCTGCAGAAGGTCAAGGACTGCAGCCTTCAATATGGATTGAAGCTCAGCACCAAGAAAACGAAGATTCTCACCACTGGGCCAATTGGCAGCATCATTATGGATGGTGAAGAGATTGAGATGGTTAAGAGTTTTAGTTTGCTTGGCCTCACAGTCAACACTCTGTGTACCAGCAGTCAGGAAATGAAGAGACTGAATTGCATTAGCAAAGTCAGCTGCCAAGGACCTCTCCAGAGTACTGAAGAGCACCAATGTCAGAATAAAGTGCACCAGATCCAGCCATTTTTGCAACTGCGTGCTATGCATCAGAGAGCTGGACAATAACTAGGGATGATAGAAAGAGAATTGATGTTTTCGAGCTGTGGTGCTGGAGAAGAGTGTTGAATATACCATGGACAGCTAGTACAACAAAACAGGTTTGGCCTGGATGGGGTGAAGCCAGACTGTTCCTTGGAGGCAAGGATTCTGAGGCTTTGTCTGACATACTTTGGGCATGTTGCAAGGAGGAAAGAGTCCTTGGAGAGGGACATCATGTTTGAGAGAGTGCAAGAGAGGAAGACCCTCAAAGAGATGGATCAATTCAGTGATTGGAGTAATGAGAGTAGGTGTGTCGAAGACAGTGAGGTTGGCACAGGATAGAGCAGGGTTTAGGACTCTTGTATATAGGGTCGCTATGAGTTGCAAGGGACTCGACGACACATAACAACAGCACATATTTTGGCATATGGCCTGGGAGTGCTAGTTCTTGGAGAAGGATATCATGCTTGGAAGGGTGAAGGAACAGTCCATGAGAGAAAGACCCCAAATGAGATGGATTAACATAGAACATGGAATACTGGGGATAGGTGTAATGCAGTCAGTGAGACTGGTTCAGCATAGGGCAGGGTTCAGATCTATTGCACACAGTGTCGCTATGAGTTGCAGGCAACTCAACAGCATTTAACAAAAACATAGGAATACATGATACCTGAACAAATAATTCGAGAAACTGAACTCTACAAAGAGTTGGCATTAGGATTGTAGGACTGACACATAAACAACCCATGTTACAGTTGACACAATTGTTCTTCCTAAAAGTCAAGACAATTTTAAATACTTGCTGCAGAAGATCTAAGGCTTCAATCTGGATTTCATCTTAACATCAAGACAAAAGTCTTCATGATAGAGAAAAGAGTGAAGTTGTCAATTTCATCTTACTTAGATCCATAATTAATACCATTGGTTCATGCAGTCAGGAGATCAGGAGACATATTTCTCTGGGCAAGTATACTTACAGGGACCTCTCTAAAACTTACTGAGAAGCAATATTAGTTGAAGATTAAGGTGTGCCTGCAACAGGCCATGATATTTTCAATGACTTGTTCAATCAGCATCTGAGCTGTGATACTGAAGAAGAGTACTGAAAATCTCATGCCAAAACAATAAACAGATATGTCTTGGAGAAAGTGCATCCAGAGTGGTCCTTGGAGGCAAGGATGACAAAGCTTTGCCTAACATAATTTGGGCATGTTTCTAGGAGAAGTTATTTCTTGGAGAGGAATATCAAGCTTGGAAAAGTAGAAGACCAATGAAATAGAGGAAGACCCTTGATAAGGTGGATTAATACTGTGACTGCAGCAATGGCTCAAGTGTATCAGAGATGGGCTCAAGTGTATGAGAGATGATGAAGATGGCACAAGACAGGACAAAGGGCAGATTTGTTGTCCACAGAGTCACTATGGTTTGGACTCAGTTCAATAACACCTAACAAGAACCACAATTTAGTTGAGGATCTCTGGGGGTGTAATTCTGTGGTTGTTGTTGTTGTTGTTGTTGTTGTTATGTGCCGTCGAGTCATTTGTGACTCATAGCGACACTATGTACAACAACCCTAAACCCTGCTCTATCCTGTGCCAATCTCATTGCCTCTGACACACCCATCCCGATTACCCCAGTCACTGAATCAATCCACCTTGTAGAGGGTCTTCCCCTCCTGCGCTGTCCCTCCACTCTACCCAGCATGATGTCCCTCTCCAAAGACCTGTCTCTCCTTACAACATGTCCAAAGTATGTCAGACGAAATCCCAGAATCCTTGCCTTCAAGGAGTAGCCTGGTTTAATCCTCTCTACGATGAATCTGTTTGTTTTCTTGGCAGTCCACGGTATTCTCAATACTCTTCTCCAGCACCACAGCTCAAAGGCATCAATTCTTCTATCCTCCCTAGTCATTGTTCAACTCTCTGATGCATAACAAGTGATTGCAAAACCCATGGCCTGTATCAGGCGCACCTTAATCTCCAGAGAGACACCGTTGCTCTTGAGTATTTTAGAGAGGTACCTAACAGCAGACTTTCCCATCGCAATACTTTTTAAATTTCCTGGCTACTGGTGCCAAGAGTGTTGACCGTGGAGCCGAGCAAACTGAAGCTGTGAACAATCTCAATCTCTTCCATCCATCTTGATGCTACTGATTGGTCCAGTGGTGAGAATTTTTGTCTTCTTGACATTGAGCCACTTCCATCCATATCCTTCAATTTTGTCTGTGTCTAGACTCCTTGGCTATGCTTAAGTCTTTTTTCATGGGTGAGTTATTTACTGTATTAAGGAGGTAGAATTAGAGTGAGATACAGACTTCACCCTACTAGAAGATATTGCCCAAGTCTCCTTTCCTTGTTTTCCTATGGGTGTAGTTTATAACTTTGAGATCCCATATAAAGGAATGTTCTTTTGTGAGTGTGTGTGTGTTCGTTCATTTATTTTTTTATACATTTATTTACATAATTAAAATACATTGCTTTTGAGAACAGATTGTTCCAATTTTTCTCACCCCCCCAACCATCTAATGATACAACTCCATGATTATTCCTCCCCTCCCCTAGCACATCCTCATCCTTCTACTTCCACCTTCCCCCACCCCCCCTTGGATCATTATACTCATTCTACAATAATGGTTTTATTCAATATTTGTCCTTGTGGGACTGAGTCCACTCAGCATAATGCTCTCCAGCCCCTCCCAAGTTAGGTAATAATTTACAAAATCATTGCTCCTGCATGCTGCATAGTATTCCATTGTGTGAATGTACCATACTTTCTCAATCCATTCGTTTGTTGTTGGACATTTGGGCTGTTTCTAAGTTCATATAGCTCATGTATTCACTTGAACACTGCATTAAATCTGATCCAACTATGTGGGCAGCCAACAATTAACAGTTTCAACCTGCAGGCTCCTGGCTCATCATTCACCAGTCTCTGCAAGTGCATACATCAGCTTACATTATTCACAACTGTGTGAGCCATTTCTTGATTTTTTTATTTTTTAATTTCTATGAGACCTCCTAGTGAATCACAAAACCCAAACACATGGACAGAAGTGGAAGGATTGAAGGGAGGAAGAATAGGTAATGTCAGAGATGATGGAGTAGTATAGCAGTTTGGACATTTAGAACATTGTTATAGTCTGCTTTATAGGGACTAGTCTTGTACTAATCAATGCAAAAGAAATTATTTGTGTACTTCCTTAGGGAATTGCACTGCTAACCCAAAGATGTGGTGCCTCTCTAGAAGTTCCAATTCACCAATCATCCAGAAAGTCTATGAACTTTGATAAATGTCGATGGTTGTAGAGGGGCTTCAGGCCTTTTGTTCATAGGATTGTTATGAGTTGTACTCACTGGACAGAAATCAATACTCATCAGAGATAATCTCTCATCTTCCAAGTTCTTCTGTTGTATTGATATTAGGTATCAGCTTGTTTTTTTTTTTTTTTGTTGTTGTTGTTGTGTACCATTGAGTCAGAACCGACTCATAGGTGACCCTCTGTCAGGTTTTCTGGAGGAGACTGCCCATCCTTCTTAGGTGGTGCACCTGGTGAATTCAAACCACATGCCTTTGAGATTGCAGCGCCACTTCCTGCCACTAGGCTCTCAGTGCTCCCTAGCTCATAGTGCTTCTATGAAAAATAAGTTGAAAGCTTACTCCATCTTGCACATCCTCACAATCTCTGTTATGCTTAAGTCCATTATTGAACTTACTGTGTCAACCCATCTTGTTTCATTCTCCTTACCTCCAAGGAGCACTCTATTTACACCTTCTCCCAAACAGATTTGTTAGTTCTTTTGACAGTTCATGGTATATCCAATACTTTTGACCAACACTATCCAAAGGAATAAATTCTTGTTCTGTCATCCTTATTCATTGTTCAACGTTTAGACGCATAGAGAGCAATTGAAAACACCATGGGTTGAGTGAAGTGCACCTTTGTGTTTAAATTAATGCGATTGTTCTTTACTGCTTTGGAGAGGTCCCTGACATTAGATTTTCTCAGTGTTGTTTATTTTTTTTTTTTATTTACCATGAGTGTTTACTGTGGATCCAAATAAAATCAATTCCTTCACAACTTCAATCTTTTTGCCATCAGTTCATGGCCTTTTCTGAATCCAGATTGAATTCCTGGCAGTTTCCCATTGATATACTCTTCCATTTGTTTCTTAAAATAATTTTCAGTGAGATTTTTACTTGTGTGAAGTATTTTTCCATAACTTTCAGAACCAATTGAGTTACTCTTTTTTTTTTTTTTAAAAGTGTGGATCTGATGGCACGTGGATTCTTATCATTCAGTAGTTTGGCCTCAGTGTTTTTGCAATATGGCAGGTGGCCTCACAAAATAAATGTTTCAGGGGAATAATGGTGAAGATACACTTGCTTAATAAGCTACTTGCATCACATTTTTGTTGTTGTTAGGTGGCATCGAGCTCATAGCTACCCTATGACAACATGTCTGAACCCTGTCCTATCCTGTGCTGCCCTCATCATCTCTGATATACTTGAGATCATTGCTGTAGTCATCAGATCAATCCATCCTGTTAAAGGTTGTCTTCCACCTTTCCAAGCATGATATCTTTCTCTAGTAATAATTCCTCCTACATTAGCTATGCAGATGACACATCCCTGCTTGCTGAAACTGAGGAGGACCTGAAGTGCTTGCTTCAGAAGATCAAGGACTACAGCCTCCTATATGGACTGAAGCTCAACATCAAGAAAGCAAAGATTCTAACCACAGGGCCAACTGGCAGCATCAGTATGGATGGTGAAGAGATTGAGATAGTTAACAGTTTTAATTGACTTGGCTCCACAGTCAACACTCTTGGTAACAGCAGCCAGGGAATCAAGAGATGAATTGCATTGGGAAAGTCGGCTGTGAGGGACCTCTCAAGAGTACCGAAGAGCAACGATGTCAGATTTGAGACTAAGGTGTGTCTGATCCAGGCTATAGTCTTTGCAATTACATGCTATGAATCAGAGAGTTGGACAGTGAATAGGGTTGATAGAAAGAGAATTGATGCCTTTGAGCTGTGGTGGTGGAGAAGAGTGTTGAATATACCATGGACTGCTAGGAGAACAAACAGGTTTGTCCTGGAGAGGGTGAAGCCAGAATGTTTCCTGGAGTCAGGGATTCTGAAGCTTTGTCTGACATATTTTGGGCATGTTCCAAGGAGGGACTGATCCTTGGAGAAGGACATCGTGTTTGGCAAAAGTGGAGGGCCAGCGAAGGAGAGGAAGACCTTTGATGAGATGGATCGATTCTGTGACTGGAGAGGTGGGAATAAGTGCATTTGAGATGGCTAGGTTGGCACAGGATAGAAGAGAGCATATAGAGCTCTTGTACATAGGGTTGCTATGAGTCGCAAGCGACTCGATGGCACATAACAACAACAACAACAACAACAATTCCTCCTAACAATATGCTCTAAGTATGTGAGATGAGTATTGTCTTCCTTCCTTGTAAGGAGCACTCTGCATTTACTTAAGGCATATATGTTTGTTCTTTTGGTAATATTCAGAACTCTTCTCGACCACCACAACTCAAAAGTATTGATTTTTCTTTTGTCACCCTTATTCATTGTCCAACTTGCATCTTCATAGTAACTATGGCTGGCTGGCATCAGGGGCACTTTTAGACTTCAAACAGGCATCATTGCTCATTGGTATCCTTGGTACTTTTGAGCAATCTCTGACAGGAGACTTTTCTAGTGCAATATATCACCTGATCTCCTGATTGCTGGTACAATCAAAGGTGTTGATTGTGAATCTGAGTACGATGAAATAGTTGACAATTTCAATCTTTTCTCCATCTATCATGGTGTTACTTATAGGTCTGGTGGTGAAGATTTTTGTCTTCTTGATGTCTACAGCAAGCATTTCATGTCTTCCTCACTTTCAACAAGTGAGGTTGTATTACATGCATAATGCATGTTGTTGATGAATCTCTGTCCAATCCTGATGCTATATTCTTCTTCATACAGTTGAGCTTCTCAAATTATCTGCTCAGCATACAAATTGAATAGGTATGAAGAAAGAATACAGTTCTGATACATGCCTTTCTTGATTTTAACCACACAATGTTTCCTTGCCCTGTTCAGACAACAGTTTTGGCTTAGATATTGGTTTCAAAAAAGCACAAGTAAATGTTCTGAGATTTCCATTCTTCTCAATGTTAATCTTAGTTTGTTTATAATACATCAGTTTAGGTCATAATAAATCACACATCAAAATCAGAGTCAATATGTTAGGTGACTGTAGATGGGCTTGAACAAGTGGATTTGTGGTTCATTGATTATGTATAAAAACTTCCTCAAATGAATTACTTTATATTATGATCATGTGTGTCTTTGGCCCTAAAGACCCTATTTGTTATACAACATAACACTGCCTGAACACTGTACCATCCATACAATCTCTAATGTGGTGTAAGCCTCTTGTTTAAGTCACTGTGTCAGTCATTTTTACTAAAGCCTTCCCCTCCTATGCCAACTTTCTACTTTCTAGACACGGAGTTCTTTTCCAGGAAGTTATGCCATTTGACAACATGCCCCAGGTATGTAAGAGGAAGTCCTACAATTTTTACTTCTAAGGAACACCATAGTTACACTCCTTCCAATACAGATTTATTTGTTCTTTTGGCAGTCCCAAAAGAGCTTATTGACTCTTCAATATGGTATTGATGGTGCAATATAGTATATTTTGTATTCACCAACACTGTAATTTAAAGCATCAATTCTGGTTGTTGTTGTTACTAGGTACCATCCAAGGAATAGCTTTTCCTAGCAACATGCCCAAAGTATGTGAAATGAAGCTCTGACATCCTTATTTCCAAGGAGCATCCTGACTGCACATTCTCCAAGATATATCTATTTGTTCTTTTACCAGTTCATGGGATGTTCAGCAGTCCTTTCCAACACCACAGCTCAAAGGTATCAATTCTTTTGTCATCCATATTTTATTTTTTAGCTCCAAGTAGCATAGCAATTGATTGAAAAGACCATGGTCTTTAGTCACATTTGTGACTCAAACTATGTCATTTTGTCTCAAAAATTTAGAGATCCCCGACTGCAGATTTTCCTGTTAAAATACATGCCCTGGTCTCCCAGCTACTGATACAAAGTGTATTGGTTGAGGATTCAAGTAAGATGAAGTTGTTGAGAGTTTCAGTCTTTTCTCTATCTATTATGATGTCACCTATTAGTCTAGTGGTGAGAATTTTTGATTTTTGATATTGAGATGCAATCCATATTAAAAGATGCAGTTTTTGAACTTCTGCAGAAAGTGTTCAAAGTCCTTTTCACCTGCAGAATGCAAAGTTGTGTCATCTGCATAGTAACAATTATTTTTAAAGTTTTATTAATTTTAATGAAAATTTACAGAGATTTTGGATTTCCATTAATTCATTGTTGCACTTTTCTCCCCGCACCACCCTCTCCCCCACAGTTCACTCTTTTCTTTGAAAAGTAAAAGAAAACACTCCTTCATTGGTATACAACTCCCCCGCCCTGTGTTATCGATGAGTCTTCCTCCAATCCTGAAGCCATATTCGTCCACTTAAAGTTTCCCAAAGAATACGATCAACATACAGATTGAATAGGTATGGTACAACCCTGCTGCACACCTTTCTTAATTTTAAACCATATCACCTTCCCTTGCATTGTTCACACAACAGCTTCTTGGTCTAGGTATTCTACTTCTTATTAAGTGCGACTGAGTCAACTATGACTCATAGCTACCCAAGAATGATAGCTCTGAACCTTGATCTGTCTTGAACAAACCTCACTGTCTAGACACACCTGACCACATGCCATAGAAACATTGCTGTTATAATGATATTCTTTCTTATTCATTGTGAAACATTTTCATGTATATGGGAGAATTTTTAAAAAATACCATGGATTGTGTCAGTTCTTATTTCTCAGAATGGTGTCATTTTGTCTAACATTTTTAAAAGGTCCTTTGACACATATTTGCTCAATGCAGTACATTGATTTCTTGGCTGCTGTTTCCATGATTGTTACTTGTGGGTTCAAGTAAAATGGAACTTCAGTCTTTTCTTTATTTATCATGATGCTATTACAGGTTCACTTGGAAGGATTTTGTTTTATTTAATAGTGAGATACAATCTATACTGAAGACAATAATGTTTCATTTTCATCAGTGAGTGCTTCACCCTCTTCCTTTTATTCTGCAAACAAGGTTGTGTTATCTACATGTCTTCGATTATTAATGAGTCTTCTTCCTATCTGGATGCAGCTTTTTATTTTCATGTAGTGCAGTTTCTCTAATTATTTGCAAAGTGTACAAATTGAGCAGCTAAGGAGAAAAAACACAATCCTGATAGAAAATGTTCCTACTTTGAGACCATATAGCACATGAATATGATAGGGAAATACAGGTCAAATTAAGAACATGTTAATTTATACCTTTACTAGCTAAAGCTTATTAATTACAAAAAGCTCAAAGTAAAAAATATGGAACTCCTTCAAGGTATATAATGTATATGTTAAGGGATTTCCTTTCTCTTGTAGTTACTGTTTTTTTAACTTCTATCTAAATACATTCCTAAATACACATCAAGATCTAGGCCAGTTTTTAGTGTTTGCTTCTTCTAATGTGATATTAAGCCATTCATAGCCCAGAAGTTAAAATTATTTACCTCCTTTAGCCTGACTATATAGGAACACAATTTCATATTTATATTATGTTTTACTGTATTTTTTTAAACTTAGGAGTATAATCAACACTCATGGAAGTTATTATAGTTATTATGTACCTTTGAGTTGGAACTGACCCATTTCAGACCCTTCAGTGGGTTTACAGAGGAAATAAATCACATGAGAGGAGACTGTCTATCTTTCTCAGCGGGTAGATTTGAACTTCAGGTGGGAAGCACTACTCCTTACTGCAAAAATGGCATTCTTTCATTAGATGTTGCATCAAATCTGCTACAAAGACCTCTTTAAATGCTAACAAATAAGTTGTGACTTTAAATACAGAGTTGCACCTAACTCAAACCATGATTATGTCATTCACTTTATTTATGTGTGAAAGTTATCAGTGAACTAAGAAAGGCTGAAGATGCATTGATGCTTTTGAATTACAATTTTTGTGAAAAATATTGCATATAATTTCAATATTCAATATCCTAGATAGACAATGAGTCTATCTGGAAAGAACAATAATTCTATTTTAATGATGTAAAACAAGAATAATTCTTAGAAACCAAGATGATGAGACTTTGTCTTACATACTTTGGATGTATCTTCAGGAAGAAAAAATATATACAAAAGAACATCGTATCTGCTAAAGTAGGGAGTCAGTGAAAAAAGAGGAAGCCTAAATGAATTGACATAGTGGCTTCAATAATGGACACAAACATGACAATAGTTGTGAGTATGTGGTTGGATTAGGGAGTATTTCCATATTGCAGCTGATGTTAGATGTATCTTAGCTGAAAGCAGGGAATACCAGAGGAATGTCTATCTGTGTTTCATTGATTATGCAAAGGCATTTGACTGTGTGGATCATAACAAAGTATGGCTGACTCTGAGAAGAATAGGAATCCCAGAACACTTGATCGTGCTAACGCAAAACCTATACTTGGACCAGGAGGCAGTTGTCAGAACAGAGCAAGGG
>NW_006399793.1:3427426-3444600 GCF_000299155.1 Elephantulus edwardii
TATGAGGTGGATTGATTCAGAGACTGGGATAATTGAGATGGGAGTGTCAGAGACAGTGCGATTGGCACAGGACAGAGCAGAGTTTAGGGCTGTTGTACGTAGGGTCGCTATGAGTTGCAAGCGACTCGACAGCACATAGCAACAACAGCATGGTTGCTATGAGTCAGAATTAGCTTTATGGCACCTAACAAGGTATTATAATTCGTCAAAAGATAGGAAGGCTTCCAACGAGATGAATTGACACAGTGACTGCAGCAAAGGGTTCAGGTGTGTCAGAGATGATGATGATAACACAGTATAGGACAGAATTCACTTCTATAAGATTGCTATGAGTCATACTTGACTCATTGGCAACTAAGAATGACTTAAAAATCAACCTCTTTGGTACAATAGTAGAAAATGTGAATATTTTTATGACTAGATTTAAAAGGTACATTTCTTTTGAATCTTTCAGTGTTTGCTCAGGTAAAACCAAAATATTGAAAAGAAAATCCACTAGTTTTGATTATATTCAGACTCTTTGTGATCCTCCATTGATTTTCTGAGATAAATCTTTATAGGAGGAGATTGCTCTTCTTTCTCCTGCAGAATATCTTGTAGATTTGAACCACTGGCCTGTTACTTAGCAGTGTAACACCTACTACATTATGCCGCCAGAGCTCCTTCATTGTAAATAGTAACTTGAATATAGATATAGTTTACATTGTCCATAAAATAGAAGTCATATAAAATTATAATTAAATAAGTGAAAGATAAAAATGTCATCACACTTCTAAAATTTGCTGTCAATATTTCACACCTGTGAGGAAAGCAGATTAGAAATCTAAGCAGCAGCTTGATAACATTCCAAACTGTAACCCCTAATTAACTCACCTTTTGAATTATCCATTGCAACCCATGCAGCCTATTGGCAGGGAGCCTGACAACAAAATGCACGTTTAAATACCAAGCAGAGGGAGAAATACTATATTATTTGGCACAAATACTATCATTCACCTGTGCAGAGGGAGTATGCTGTTTCATTTTGCTTGTTATAGATAATCTATTAGTTATATGTTCTTGGCATTGTCCCAATAAATTATGCAGCAAATTTGTAGCTCAAGGAATAACATTATACCTACAGTTGAAAAATTCAATAGAATATAAAAGTAAATGAAATAACATTTAAAAATCAACAATGTCCAATTGTTCTCAATATTCCGTGTCTGACACAATCCATGGTATTTGTGCGGAAAAGACAGTAGATCACGCAATTTATATCATAAGGCTTAGACAAATTTGAACACATTTGAGACTTGAAACAGAGAAAGTCCATATTATATAAGAGTTGAATTATGTGAGCATTTTTACAAATTTAGTCTGCCTTTTTGTAAATGAATCAGGAGGCTTCACTATAAATACAGAATGGGAAACTGCTGGCCATTAAAGTTTTATGAGGATGATTATTTTAAACTGCTTGTAATGTTAAAATCATTCACTTGAGACTGTGAACATCATGTAAGTCTTATGTTGTTGTTGTTAGGTGCCATCAAGTAGCTTCTGATTCATAGCATCCCAATATACAACAGAATATAACACTGTCGTCCTTAGAATAGTTTCTTTACTTGGGCCTATTGTTCAGTCACTGCGTCAATTCTATCTGATCAAAAGTCTTCCTTTTTTCTCTACGGACTTTCTTCTTCACCAAATGTGAGGTCTTTTTCAAGGTTATGTCTTCCAGATAACTGGAAAATAATTAAGTCTTTCTGTAACAGTTTTGGCTTCAAAAGCGAGAGAATTTTTTTTTCTTTTCCTTTTTCTGTTTATCTTATTTTTATATTAAAGAAGAGTGTTTCTACATTGGGAATCTTTGGATGGTATGAATGATTTATCTCTCTCTTGTTGCCATCAAGGCAGAATCCACTCATAGCTGACCCTCTAGTGAACTTTCAGAGGCTCCGTTGTGTCAAGGATTTAATTCTCAGAGTGGCTTTCCTAGCTGTTGACCTTGACTTTGCCACATGGATGGGTGGAAATGTACAAATAGGATGTACTAGTCTATCAATGAGGGAATTGGGTAGTCTTGCCATTAAACAGAGTGGATTTGTTGTTGTTGTTCTTATGTGCCATTGAGTCGCTTGGAACTATAGCGACCCTATGTACAACAGCCCTAAATCCTGCTCTATTCTGTGCCAATTGCAGTCTCCGATACACCCATCCCGATAACTCCAGTCACTGAATCAATCCACCTCATAGAGGGCCTTCTCCTTCTGCACTGTCCCATCACCCTACCAAGCATAATGTCCCTCTCCAAGGACTTATCCCTCTTTACAACATGTCCAAAGTATGTCAGATGAAGCCACAGAATCCTTGCCCCCAAGAGCTGCCCGGTTTAACCCTCTCCATGATGAACCTGTTTGTTTTCTTAGCAGTCCATGGTACACTCAATACTCTTCTTCAGCACCACAGCTCAAAATCAATTCTTCTTCTATCCTCCCTAGTCCAACTCTCTGAGGCATACATAACAAGTGATTAAGTGATTGCAAACACCATGGCCTGTACCAGACGCAACTTAATCTCCAGAGAGACACCATTGCTCTTCAGTACTTTGTAGAGGTCCCTATCTGCAGACTTTCCCATCACAATACACCTTTTAATTTCCTGGATGCTGGAAGAGTGTTGACTGTGGAGCCAAGCAGACCAAAACTGTGAACAATGTCAATCTCTTCACCATCCATCCTGATGCTGCCAATTGGTCCAGTGGTGAGAATCTTTGTCTTCTTGATGTTGAAAATTGAAATATAAGATTTCTACCAACTTTTACAGTCAGAGATTGATCGAACATGCAATCAAGATGCATTGATAATAATGGGTGACTGGAATGCAAAAATTGGGACAGAGAAGAAGATTCAATACTTGGAAAATATGGACTCAGTGACAGAAATGAAGCTGGAGATAGAATGATTGAATTTTGCACAATCAATGACTTATTCACTGCAAATATGTTTTTTAAGAGATATAAATGCAGATTATACACATGGATTTCACCTGATGGTATGCATAGGAATTATATTGATTTTATCTGTGGAAAGAACTGCTGGAGAAGCTCAATATCAGCTGTGAAAACTAGGCTAGGAGCTGATTGTGGAACAGATCACCAACTACACTTATACAAGTTCAAGCTGAAGCTGAGGGAAATTAAACCAAATCCACGGGAACCAAAATATGACTTTGAGTCTATCCCACCTGAATGTCAGAACCATTTCACGAACAGGTTTGAAGCCTTGAACACTAATGAGCAAAGACCAAATGAGTTGTGGAAGGATAGCAAGGGTATCATCTAGGAAGAGTGCAAATGGTCATTACAATGACAGAAGAGGAAGAAAAGCCCAAAATAGATATCAGAAGAAATCCTGAATATTGCACTGGAGTGCAGAGAAGCCAAAGCACAAGGAAGAATTCAAGATACTAAAGGAGCTGGAGTCGGAAAATCAAAAGGACTTAACTCACTCAGCATTTCTTAATTTCAAGGAACTGAAGAACAAATTCAAACCTCGAGTTGCTATAATCAAGGATGCTTTAGGCAGAATATTAAGTGATCCAGGAAGTATCAAAAGAAGATGGAAAGAATATACTGCGTCACTGTATTGAAAGGAATTGGCAGACACAGAAGAATTTCATGAAACAACATATGAGCAAGAGCCTATGGTGATGAAGGAAGAAGTTCAGGCTGCTTTGAAGGAAATAACAAAAAAATTAGGCTCCAAGAATAGGTGGTATACCAATTGACATATTTCCGCTAACAGATGGTGCCCTGGACATGCTCACCAAGTTGTGTCAAGAAGTCTGGAGAACAACCAGTTCGCCAACTGACAAAAGAGATCTATATTTGTTTCAATTCCAAAGAAGGGTGACCATACAGAGTGTGGAAACTATAGAACAATATCATTGATTTCACATGCAAGCAAGATTCTACTGAAGATCATCCAAAAATGACTGGAACAGCATATCAGGAGAAAACTGCTGAAAGTCCATGCTGGGTTTAGAAGGGGTCTTGGTACTAAGGATATTGTAGCTAATGCTGGATGGATCTTAGCTGAAAGCAGGAAAAACCAGAGGAATGTCTACCTGTGTTTCATTGATTATGCAAAGGCATTTGACTGTGTGGATCATAACAAACTGTGGCTGACTCTGAGAAGAATGGGAATCCCAGAACACTTGATTTTGCTAATGAGAAACCTATATTTGGACCAAAAGCTAGTCATTTGAACAGAGCAAGGAAACATTGCATGGTTCAAAATTGGGAAGGGTGTGCGCCAGGGATGTGTCCTGTCTCCATACCTTTTCAACCTGTAAGCAGAACAGACTATCTGAGAGACTGGGCTCGATGAGGAGAAGGGTGGCATCTGGACTGATGGAATATCTATCAACAATCTGTGTTATGCAGATGACAACCCTACTAGCTGAAACTGAGGAGGACCTGAAGTGCTTGCTTCAGAGGGTCAAGGACTGAAGCCTTCAATATGGATTGAGGCTCAATATCAAGAAGACAAAGAGTGGATTTAAGAGCAGAAAGTGGGAATCTCAATATTAAGAAACAGCAGCAGCAGTGCACAACTGTCAGGGTCAGAGATTCTTGCCCCAGTCAGACCAGGATCTGCTCAAGAAAGGAGCAACTTCAGTAGAGTACCAAAGACCAACACGAGACAGAGCTGACCAGAGACTACTGCCCCATGGAGTCAATTGCAGTGGCCTTCCTCCAAGCTTGGTGGAGGACTGAGAGAAGATACTATAACTGACGAGACTCAGGAAATTTGGTAACACTGACCTAAGCTGTGAAGCTATAGGTCAGAGCATCAGCAATAACACTTGAGAAGCTTCAGTCTTGACTGAAAGATTTTATCTTGCTACCAACACAAATTACAGTCTGTTAACTTCCTTAATAAGCCCCATAACTGTGAATGTCGTACTGTGATGTCTGTGTGGTCATTGCAACAGGCTTTGGATCCATTAGAGCAGTAAAAGTGGTGTTGGAATAAGTAAAAGTAGATGCAGGAATAAGGGAGATCAGGTCTGGCCTTAGAGAATTAGATTTGTATTGTGGCTGTATATCACATAGGAGGAAATAGCTTACATTTCTACTTTGCAGAAGCTGATTGATTAAATTGGATTAGCAGCACAATTCCTTACCCACTTTTGTTGTGTGCCATTGAATTGGAACTAACCCATTGCTGACTATATGGCATGTTTTCAGAGGCAGCTTATCAAATAGGAGGAGATTGTCCATCCTTCTCCTTTGGAGCAGCTAGTGGATTTGAACTTCATGACTTCATGATTGTAGCACAGTTTTTTACCACTAGAACAATAGAGCTCCCTACCATAAAAATTAGTAATGTTAAACTGCCCATCTGAAGTTGGGGATTCAGTCAGAGACATCTTGGAAGACAGGTCTGACAATCTGCTTCTTAAATGCCAACTCCTTGAACTCTTTCTAGAACCAACCCTACTTTCTACTCTACAACACATAAGATACCCATTGTAGGAATTGACCGAGATGTTGATGTATTTTTTAATTATTATTGTGAAGATGGTTCAGGACAGGCTATAATTTTGTTCAGTTGTACATAGGGTTACAATAAGTTAGAACTGACTAGACAATATTTTATTGAACAAAAGAGTGTTGGAGACTTAGCCACTGTATACCAAACACTCCAGTAATAAAATGCTGTGCTTATCCATATGAACATTTTTAGAAAGATTAAAAAAAATCTACTGTTGTGTTATCCTAGAATGGATTATATCATACCATATAGGACAAAGCATAACTACCTCATAAGGTTTTCCTGGCTGAAATCTTTATAGGAGCAAACCATTAAGTCTTTTTTAAGCAACACGATATTATGATAAACTTCTTTGAAAGGAAATAAGGTAATTTGATAAAATTTCATAAAAATGACCCAAATAAAACGATATTTTCCTTTCTTCCTTTTGAGTTATTATTTTTATTTTTGCTATATCCTGAATTCAAGAAAAGAAGGGGGAGGGGAAATCCTTTTGGTCAGATACTAAAAGTAAAAATTTGTTGTATTTGGCAAAAGAAAACATCGTGAAAATATCTTCATATGACATATCAGTTAGAAATTTACCTCTAACTTTCTTGACTTTCAGAATAAAAGCCTCAAGAGTTTTTTGTTTATGTTTTCCAGGTCTAGCATAAGCATATAAACACTTCCAGCCCATTTTCTGATATTCTATCTTAAGAAAATCTATCTTGATCAATCTTATATACAGAGATGTAATTTAAATCCATTCATTTTGCATTGAGATGCATGACTTGCCTCTAAAATCTCTCTGAGGTTTGTTCGGTTGCTGTATCATATTCTCTACATGGGTCTAAAACATCCTATGTAGCCCATATTTCATTCTTTCGTTCCACAAAGTGCTAATAAGTATTTACCATTTTACATAAAGAGAGGATGGCAAATTAAAAAGTGTCTGAATAAACATAATAAATTTAAGAGCATGATTTATGTAACTTATGTTTAACATAACTGGCCTCTATTAGCTTTGTCTGCATTATCCTGAAATTTAAAAGCATTATAATTCATTGAGTTTTCTTCTTTTGTAGAAGAGGATTGACTGACTTTTCCCAAAAAGCCACATTCAGTTCTAAATCTTGTGCCTTTAAATGGCATTATACCCATGTTATGGTTTCTGAACCAAAGGATTTCTTTTTTTTCTGCTAACCTCTTGAGGTCACAGTGGTGGTTTGAAGTCTAAGCAGCAATTCTGTTCAAAGAGTAACTCACAGCGGGGTGTGTGCAATAAGGGCATTCGTGATTCTATGTCTTCACATATATTCCACTTTAGTTTTTAGAAAATTTGGTTCTGAGGCTACTACAAAGGCAACACCCTTAAAACACGTCATTTTCTATATCTTCCTGTTCCAAAGCCTTATATAATGACTTTGGAGATGTATTCCTAGAATTTTCGTTGCACAAACGCCATCTTAAAAATATCCAGTAGAGTCCTTGATCCCTCATGAGCTCTTCCGTTTGCCTTTTAGAAGGGGTTCAGGGTTCATTCTCTGGAGTGAATGAGAAGATGATGTACCCTTCCAACCACTTGAGCACTTTCCTGAGGGGTGAACACTTTACTGATAAGAGTTTCATATTGTAGAGTAAAGAGTATGAACTTTGAGTATAGACTGCCTGGGTTTTAATCCTTGACTCGACCACTTTTTTGTTGTTAGGTGCTGTGAAGACAACTACAACTCAGAGCAACTCTATGAACAACAGATTGAAGCCTTGTCCTATTATGCGTCATCGTGATCATCTCAACTATGGTCAAGACCACTGTTGCAGTCATTACATCAATCCATCTGCTTTAGAATCTTCCTCTGTTGTTTTGAATCTCAATTTTTCCAAGCATGATATTCTTTCTGAGGACTGGTGCCTCCTTACAATGCCTAAGTTTGTGAGATGAAATGTCACTATCCTTGTCTCTATGCAACACCCTTCTCCAGGACAGATTTATTTGTCCTTTGACAGTCCATTCAGTAGTCTTTGCCAGCATTGCTGAAGGTTTCATAAAGCATTAAAAAAAATTAAAAAATGGAAGGATAACACAGAGTAACTGTATCAAAATGAATTTGTCAACTCTGAACCATTTCAGGAGGTACCGTATGATCAAAGCTCAATGACACTGAAGGAAGAAACTCAGGCTTCCCTGAAAGAATTGGAAAAAAAATAAGGCCCCAGAAATTGATGGAATATCAGTTGAGGTCATTCAGTAAGGAGATTGGACAAGCCCAATAGTCTCTATCAATAAATTTTAAAGAGAACTAACTACCTAGCTAAGGAGCTGAATAGAAATTTTAAGGGCAGCTCAGGAAGACAAGACAAAGTATTATAAGAAGATGTACAAGGAGCTGGAATCAGAAAAATAAAAAAGGCTGAATGTGCTCCGCATTTCTTAAGCTGAAGGGACTTAAGAACAAATTCAAGCCACAAGTTGCAATGCTTAAGGAAGCTATGGAAAGAATACTGAATGATTCAGGAAGTATTAAAAGAAGATGGAAGTAATATACAGAGCCACTGTACCAAAAAGAATTGGCTGACGCAGAAGAATTTCAAGAAATAACATATGATCAAGAGGCAATGGTGATGAAGGAGGACATTCAGGCTGTTCCAAAAGACTTGGCAAAAAGATAAAGCTCCAAGAATTGCTGGATTACCAATTGATATATTTCATCAAAGAGATGCTTCCCTGGATGTGCTCATTAAGTTGTTCCAAGAAATTTGGAGAACATCTACCTGGCAAACTGACTGGAAGAGATCCATATTTATTCTCATTCCAAAAAAAGTGACCCGACAGAGTGTGGAAATCATCATACAATATCATTAATATCACACACTAGCAAAATCCTGCTGAAGATTATCCAGAAATGAATAGAGTAGTACATTGACAGAGAACTACCAGAAATACAAGCTAGGTTTAGAAGAGGTCGTGGCACTAGAGACATTATTATCAATGTCAGATGAATGTTGGTAGAAAGCAAAGAATACTAGGGGAATGTCTATCTGTGTTTCATTGACTATGCAAAGATATTTGACTGTGTGGATCACAACAAACTGTGGCTGACCATGAAGAAAATGGGAATTCCAGAACACTTGATTGTGCTTATGGGAAACCTACACTTGGACCAGGAAGCAGTCCTCAGAACAGCAGAGAAACACTGCATGGTTCAAAATCAGGAAGGGAATATATAGGGGATAAATCCCGTTTCTGCATCTTTTCAATCTATATGCAGAACAGATCATTCAGGAGGCTGGGCTTTATGAGGAGGAATGTGTCATCAAGAATGGAGAAAGACTCAACAATAACCTATGTTATGCTGATGACACAACCTTATTTCCTGAAACTGAAGAAGACCTGAAGCACTTGCTGCAGAAGGTCAAAGTCTGTAGTCTTCAATATGGATTGAAGCTTACCATCAAGAAGACAAAGATTCTCACCACTGGGCAAATTGGCAGCACTCTGATAGGTGGAGAAGAGGTTGAGGTTGTTAACAATTACAGCTTGCTCTGCTCCACAATCAACACTCAACACCAACAGTCAGGAAATCAAAAGACAAATTACATTGGGGAAATCTGCTATTGGGGACCTCTCCAGAGTGGTGAAGAGCAATGATGTAAGTCTAGATACAAAGGTGCACCTAATCCAGGTCAGTGTCTTCTCAATTACTTGTTATGCTTCAGAGAGTTGGACAATGTCTGAGGATGACAGAAGAAGAATCGATGACTTGGAATTGTAGTGCTGGAGATGAGTCTTGAACATACCATGGGCTGGACTGCCACGAAAACAAATATGTCTGTCTTGGAGAGGATGATACCATGTTTCTCCTTGGAGGCTAGTATTTTGAAGCTCCATCTCACATACTTTGGGCATGTGGCCAGGAGAGACCATTCCTTGGAGAAGGACATCATGCTTAGAAGGGTGGAGGGAAAATACAGGGGAGGAAGACCCTGGATGAGATGGATTGATACAGTAACTGGGATAACGGGGATTGGTGTGTTGGAATTATTGAGACTAATTTGAGCGACCTGAGGGAAGGGTTCAGAGCTGCTGTACATAGGGTTGCAAGCTACTCAGCTGCACATAACAACAACAACCACCTATCTAACCAATTGAAAAAGACCTATATTTGTTGCCATTCCAAAAAAAGGTGATCCAGTAGAATGCAGAAATTATTGATAATATCATTTATATCACATATAGATGGCATATAACAGCAACAACAATCATTTTTAGGCAAAAATCTTGCTTAAGATTATTTTTAAAATCAATGTATTATTAGCTATAAATAAGTAGAATTTCTTAAATTCTCTGTACTTATGTTTCTTAAGTTTGGTTTTAAAAATTCTGGGTGCTGCTTATAGTTCTTCAAAAAGTGTCAGATTAAATAATAAAATAAGATACTCAAAATGTTTAATTGAAATTCATTGTTTCAACAAATATTTATTCTGTTCACCATGTACAAGACATTGTGCTAACTGCTGTTGTAGGGGAGGCTTACTAAGATGACTCAGGCACTGTTGTTAAGGAACTTAGAGAGAAGTGGGAGGGTGTGATTTATAACAGTAGCTATAATATAAAGGTGAACTTATAAATATCTTAATAAAGGATTCTATTTTACTTTGGATTTGCGTGTGTATGTATGAGAAAGAGAGACTACTTCCATTTCAGTTATGGGATTTCCTGGAGAAAATGGCTTTGCAGAGACTACTTAAAGGCTGAATATGATTTGAACACATAGAGAAGTGAGAAAAAGAATTCTGGTCAGAGACAAGAGAAGGAACAGATGAATAGTGATTGCAAATCTGACATGCATCCTTGAAATAGCTTTTCTGGAGCTAAATATATATGAAAGGGAAATGATGAGAAGTAAATTTGACTAGGTAGGCTGCAGTCAGGCCGTGGATAGCCTGCATTTGTGGTTGTTAAAGGCTCTTGTTTTGTTCTGTCACCAGCATTATGATACTAATTCTCTCCAACCCCCCTTTAAACAACTAAGTGCTTAGGTAACTGCTATGAACATAAAAGCTTTGCTCTTAATAATCCCTCAGTTAAGAGTCGTGATCAAAGATGTATGCTGAGTCATTCTCAGGGATGCTGCTCTGCCGCTGTGTTGGTGTCAGAATCAGTCCACCGCAGTGCTAGAAGCTTCCATAGTGCTAGGGAGAGGGGTAATTTGTTGTACTATCTCTGTTCTTGAGGTTTATTACTCATTTCCGGTCCTCAGAAGGCTCTCTGGTTTTCCACTTTTCTCAATCAACCCCAATGTGTAGAACATTGACATTATCTTGAATCTGATGTTTGTATTGAATTCTTCCTTGTACTCTAAATGTTACACACTGTCCTGCCTCCTTTGTGTCTCGTTTACTGTTTTTTTCTAATTTACTGTTTTTGATCTACATCAACACAGTTGCCTTATAATTTGGGTTGAGTTTGTCATTGCCACCCCCTTCAAACAGAAACTATAAAAATGAGTTCATTTACTTAAAGGGAAGTTATTTTTCCATGACCTCTTTGTCACTTTATTTTCCTCCTTTTTTGAATCTTTGAAGACTCCCTTAAGTTTATTGCAGCATCACTGGGAAATGGGTAGAGGAGTGAACTCCTCTTGGCAGAAATTCAACTAGAGAATTTACCTAGGAACCAATCAAGGAGATGATGATGGTGGTCAGGGAACACATGCCAGGAACACCGCAGAGGAAATGTGGCAAGATATGGCAACTCATGACCGACAAAGATGAAGAAGCAAAGGAATTTCGAACTGAGCTAACAGGGTGAACTGTGATGTTGACAACAGAATAAGTACAACAGAAGAAGGTACAGTCTTCAGGATTTTTTTTAAATGTATTAAACCATCTAGTAAATGGTTGGATGCCACCATGTAGCTCTTAGAAATGAAAATCTGTAACTTCAAAAAGAGATCAAGCTCAAAATATACAATTTACAATCATTTAAGGTGTTAATTCAGGATGAAATTAAGTAACTTCGCCAAGGAAGAGAGTTTGCTAAGGAAAGAGATCTTTAGTGAATCCCATAAAGTTATAGGATAGTATGGGAAGGAATTGAAAGACAATGCACAGAGAGAGAAAGATTGAACAAGACAAAATTTAGGAAGATGGCCCAAAAGGATCTGTTCCATATAGTTATGACAAAGAATTAATTTACTCATGATATAAGCTCTTAAACATTTTATCTTGAACATTATGTCTGTAAATCCAGATGGTTTTAGGGAAACTCTTTAAATCTAATGTTGACACTGAAAAAATCTTATAAACTCTTTCAGGCATTAGCTTGTTTAGTGACTTTCATCAGTCATTTCCTTGGATGTTCCCTAATAAAATGATATATTTTCTTAAAATTCTGATTCCTTAGTGGAAAGGAGTTGTGCTATCAACTTAAGGTAGGCAGTTCAAATCTAGCAGCTGCTCTGTAGGCGAAATATGGGCAATATCCAGCGTGATTTATTGCCTCTTAAAACCTGCTCAAAGTTCAACTAGATTTCAATTCCACAGTATATATAAAAACAGCAAATATAACAGCATAATACTGGTACAATGACAGAACATAGACCAATGGAATGGAATTGAGAACCATATATATTCTCAGAAACTATACAGGAAGTTATGTTATGTTATGTTATGTTATGTTATGTTATGTTATGTTATGTTATGTTATGTTATGTATGTTATGTTTGTTATGTTATGTTATGTCCTAAAGGCTGCTGTGAGTCAGAATAAGTCCTATGGCAGTGGGTTTTGATATTTTACAAAAGACACCATTTAGCTCCTTTCCCAGAAGTATCACTGTGCAAAAATCAAGCATTAGGATATGTAAGTAAGGCTCACTGTACTTTAAAATTTACTTCAAATGTCCATATATTGTGAAAGCGTTGATGGTCCATTCTATAATGGGGAAAATGTTACTGCCAGTGTTTCCAGAGAGGTGACTTTTCATGCTTAGTTTTTAAGAATTGTGTACATGTGGTAGTTGTGTTTCTAGGTGTTATTGAGTTGACTATGACTCATACTGACCCCATGAACATCAGATCTGAAACTCTAACCTCCTGTGCCATCCTCATCATCTCCTATATACTCCAGTCCATTGTTGCATTAATTGTGTCAGTCCACCTTGTTGAGGGTCTTCCCCTCCTTCATTGACACTTTAACTTTGATGACTTTTTCCAAGGACTGGCCCTTCCTAACAATATGCCCAAAGTATACACGTAAGGCTTACAAAAAATCAAGGCTTCTCAACTTATAAATCTGAAAGATATTGAGGCTCTCTTGCTTATCGGTGTATTTTTTCTAAAGAAGTGAAATTTCATGAATGAAAAGAAGCACTACAGAAGTAACACCAATTTTTGAAAGTCACTTTATAATATTTTGAGTTCCTTATTTTTCAGTGCTGAGTAGTATTCCATTGTGTGAATATACCACAGCTTCTCTATCCATTCATTTGTTGATGGCATTTGGGTTGTTTTCGTCTCTTTGCTATTATGAACAATGCAGCAAAAAACATGGATGCGCATATATCTGCTTGGGTGACACTTCTAGTTTCATTAGGGTTTATTCCCAATAATGCAATTGCTGGGTCAAATGGTATTTCTATTCCCAACTTTTTGAGAAAGCACCATACTGCCGCGCAGAGTTGTTGTACCATTTTAGACTCTCACCAACAGTGAATAAGAGTTCCAATTTCTCCACAACCTCGCCAGTATTTATTATTTCTTGTTCTGTTGAGCATTGCTATTGTTACTGGGGTGAGATGATAACCGATAGTTGGACTACTATGTGGCACTGAAAAAAATAACTCATAAAATATACTAAATGGGTTACCTTTGATGGCATTATGCTAAGTGAAATATCCCATTCACAAAAGGGCATAATGACATTGTTTTGAAAAAAGACTGACAGGGAGCTCTGGTGGCCTAGTGGCAAGAAGCTGCACTGTAATCCCAGAGGTATGTGGTTCGAATCCACCAGATGCTCTACTCGAGAAGGAGGGTCAATCTCCTCCTGTACCAGTTTGATCCAATTTGACGGTTGTTGTTGTTATTATGTGCCAATGAGTCCCTTGAGACTCATAACGACTCTATGTACAGCAGCCCTAAACCCTGCTCTATCTTGCGCCAATTGTAATGCCTCTGACACACCCATCCTGATTACCCCAGTCACTGAGTCTACCCCTCTTGCGGCGTTCCTCTACCCTTTCAAGCATGATGTCCCTCTCTAAGGACCTGTCTTCCTTCCAGCATGTCCAAAGTATGTCAGACGAAGCCCCAGAATCCTTGCCTCCAAGGAGCAGCCTGGTTTAATCCTCTCCAGGTTGAATCTGTTTGTTTTCTTAGCATTCCATGGTACATTCAATACTCTTCTCCAGCACCACAGCTCAAAGGCATCAATTCTCCTTCTATCCTTCTTAGTCATTGTCCAACTCTCTGATGCATAACAAGTGATTGCAAAGACCATGGCCTGTATTAGAGGAACCTTAGTCTCCAGAGTGACACCATTGATGGTATCCACACAAAAAATAATTTTAAAAACCCCCAAAAAACAAATAAAAACAAAACAACAAACAAGACTGACATGGTGGTTGGGGAGAAACTAAGAAAAGAGGAGATAAATAATGAACACTGCATTTAAATAGATGAGGGAAAGACCTATCTAAAAGAAGTATATGATTAGGTTTTATTTGCATGACAACAGTCCAGAATACCAACGTGAACTGGGGAATGGAAGGGAGGGAGGGAGGAAATTTTGCAACAATGAAAGAATCTTTCTAAAGAGAAAAGAAAGCAAACTTGGGGCAGGGGTGGGTAGTGAGGAAATGTGCAGGGATGAATAAATGAAATCCAAGTTTTCTGTAAACTTTTGTTAAAATATCAATTAAAAAGTTGATAAAAAAAGAAAATCACTTTAAAAATGTTGTTTAAATGTATTGTTAGGAACCAACTCCTAACTGACCCTTGAATGGGTCTTCAGAAACAGCAAATTGCATGGGAGGAGTTTGTCTATCTTTCTCCCACAGAACAGCTAGTCTTTTTGAAGCAGCTTACGTCCTTTAAAGCAAAACAAACAACAAAACTATAAATGAAAACCTCCCAACTCCTCTACTTTTCTCAGATAGCTATAAAACATTTAAACTTTAGTGGCAAGTTGATAAAATGTTTTGTTGGTTTTTAAAACATTTTTAAAGGAAAAAGAGCAAAGAGAGGAAAGACCATAAGAATTCTAAAGACGTCAATGTATATATATTGCATACCTACCACCATTTCCCTTCTGGAGATGACAGCCTGGAAAATGTTTTCAAGCAAAATATATTTTTTTCCCCTAGTCTCTTTCCCATACCGTGTTCTGTTTCAGTTTTGAAATTTGTTAGTCAGAGCTGGAAAGGACTGTAATTAATTTGCATATCTTATGAAAGAGAGCACAAGAAGATTAAAAATGGCCCCACACAGGGGAATATTTAAATCATCTCTTCCTGAAGGCTTTCAGAGAATGTTGGGGAATCATTAGGTGCTTATTACTCAGTATTTCTCACCAAGATGGGTGGCCTGCTGTCTTTGCCAATGCTGATCTTTATTATTGGTTTTAGAGCTAGCATCTTCTGAGAGTGGCGTCTTTGAATAAGTTCTTAAAGGTTACTTAAGAACTAATGATTTCAATAAAGGTCAAAGTTAGATTTCAAGGAACCCTTGATTCCAAGTTGTCCTAAAGCAAATTGTGACTTGTATTGATATTTTTATTCAAAACTTTTTTAAAAAATAAAGATATTTCTGTGAAATCTACTTGTTTTGTGTTATCTCTAATGAGGAGCAAAAAAATTTCCCCTTATTTCCAATACCATAGAGCAACTTATTCATTGTAAATACCTTTTATAAGAAACATAAATGCAGGCTATACACATGGATTTCACCTGATGGTATGCATAGGAATCAGATCGATTACATCTGTGGAAAGAGTTGCTGGAGAAGCTTAATACCAGTTGTGAAAATTAGGTCAGGCACTGATTGTGGAACAGATCACCAACTACTTACATGCAAATTCAAGCTGAAGCTGAGGAAAATGAAATCAAGTACACAGGAAACAAAATTTGGCCTTGAGTCTATCCCATTATGAATTTCAAAACCATCTCAAGAACAAGTTTGAGGCCTTGAACATTAATGAGTGAAGACCTGATGAGCTGTGGGAAGATATCAAGATTGTCATCCAGGTAGAATGCAAAAGGTCATTACAAAGACAGAGGAGGAAGAAAAAAACCAAGATGGATGTCAGAAGAAACTCTAAATATTATACTGGAGTGCTGAGAAGCCAAAGCAAAGGGGAAAAAAATCGAGATTTTAAGGAGTTAAACAGAATATTACAGAGAGCAGCTTGGGAAGACAAAGTATTACAATTAAATATATAAGGAGCTGGAGTCAGAAAATCAAAAGGGCCAAATCTGCTCAGCATTTCTTAAGCTGAAGGAACTGAAAAACAAATTCAAATGTCAACTTACAATACTTAAGGATGCTTTGGGTAGAACATTAAATGATCCAGGAAGCATTAGAAGAAGATGGAAGATGGTGTATACAGAGTCATTGGACCAAAAGGATTTGGTAGACACAGAATAATTTCATGAAACAATGTATGAACAAGATGTTCACGCTGCTCTGAAATAATTGATAGAAAAACAAGACCCCAGAAAGTGATGGCATACCGATTGATATATTTCAACAAACAGATGTTTCCCTGGATGTGCTCACCAAGTTGTGCCAAGAAATCTGGAGGACAACACTGGGCCAACTGACTGGAAGAGATCGATATTTGTTCCCATTCCAAAGAAAGGTCATCCGACAGGGTGTGGAAATTATCAAACAGTATCATTAATATCACATGCAAGCAAGATTCTGTTGAAGATTATCCAAAAATGACTGAAACAGTACATCAGCAGAGAATTTAGAATAGGCCATGGCACTAAGGGATGTTATAGCTAATGTCGGATGGATCTTGGCTGAGCGCAGAGTACCAGAGGAATGTCTATCTGTGTTTCATTGACTATGCAAAGGCAATGACTATGTGGATCACAAAAAACTATGGCTGATTCTGAAAAGAATGAGAATCCCACAACAGTTGATTATGCTTATACGAAACTTATACTTGGACCAAGAGGCAGTTGTCAGAACAGAACAAGTAAATGCTTCATGGTTCAATATTTGTAAGGGTGTGTGTCAAGGATGTGCACCAAGGATGTGTCCTAACTCTATATCTTTTCAAACTATAATGTGAAAAAGATTATCCGGGAGTTGGGCTCAATGAGAAGTGTGGTATAAGGATTGGAGGTAGACTCATCAACCATCTGTGTTAGGCACACGACACAATCCTGCTTGCTGAAACTGAAGAGGATCTGAGGCGTTTGCTGCAGAAGGTAAAGGACTACAGCCTTCAATATGGATCAAAGCGCAACATCAAGAAAACAAAGATTCTCACCACTGGGCCCATTGGCAGCATCATGGTAAATGGTAAAGAGATTGAGATTATTGACAGCTTCAGTTTGCTTGGCTCTACAAACAACACTCTTGGTTCCAGCAGCCAGAATATTAAAAGATAAATTACACTGGGAAACTCTACTGTTAGAGA
>NW_006399793.1:3444700-3452860 GCF_000299155.1 Elephantulus edwardii
TGGCTGTGGTCTTTGCAATTACTTGCTATGCATCAGACAGCTGGACAATGACTAGGGATGATAGAAGAAGAGTTGCTCCCTATGAGCTGTGGTGCTGGAGAAGACTATTGAATATACCATGGACTGCTTGGAGATCAAACAAGTTCATCCTGGAGAGAATGAAGCCAGGCTGCTCCTTGGAGGCAAGGATTCTGAAGCTTCGTCTGACACATTTTAGACATGTTGCAAGGCAAGATCTATCCTTGGAGAGGGATGTCATGCTTGGGAGGGCTGAGGGACAGCACAGGAGAGGTAGACACTTGTTGAGATGGATTGATTCAGCCACTGAAGTAATGGGGATCTGTGTGTCAGATATAATAAAATTCGCAAGGGATAGAGAAGGGTTTAGAGCTGTTGTACTGAGTCACAGGTGACTCGACATTAACAACAACAACCACATTTCCAATACCTCTGACTTTTAAAAAGCTGAACTTAAAAAAACCCTTCTCTGTCAGTGTTAATGACTTGGAAAAAAGAGTAGTAACATAAGTACTATGGAGTTAACAAATGTCATAAAAGCTTTAGAAAGGCATTCAACTTTGTTTAAAAGAGATTTTAATATTAAGCACTGTTTTGGGGTTCTTTATAGGTATTTGGTATATTTTTTTCTTTTTAGGTACACAAAAATCTTTTAAAAAGACAACTATTTTTGGGAAGATACTTTCAAAAGTGTATTTCTGTTTCTGAGACAGATTATGTAATGATCTATTGGCAGGCTGTGTTCTGAATGTTTTATATGCAGTGACCAACTTAATTATTCTAGCAATGATGTATACCTAGTTTATAAATGAAAAACCTGAAAGTTATGTAAACCTTTTGGAGCTAAGATTCTAACCTCAGTTTTCTGGATAGAATTTATGCTGTTATTCTTTATGTCATGCTACTTGATTTTATATATCTGATTCTAGTAGTTGCCTTTGATCTTAATGATTGTACAAATTGCTATCCAGTTGATTTTTATTCATATTAACCTTCCATTGGATTTCTGATGCTGCAAATATTTTTTAAATATTTTTTACAGAATAATAAAAAATACATTGTTTTGCACACAAGATCTTTCCCATTTCCTTCACCCCACACATTAAATTGTGTGACTCTATGATTACCCCCACTCTTTCTGCCAGTCTTCACCCACCTGCTTCCTCTCCCCTTAGATCCTTATACTCATTCTGCCATAATGGTTTAATACGGTATTTGTCCTTATGGAACTGCGTTAGTTCATGCTGCATAACACTCTCCAGTCCCTCCCAAGTTAGGTACTAATTTACAAAATCATTGCTCCTTCTGTGTATTATTCCATTGTGTGAATGAACCATAATTTCTTAATTCATTAAATTGTTGTTGGATATCTGGGCTGTTTCCATGTTCTTGCAATGGCAAATAACACTACTACAAACATTGGTGTACAAGTCTCTGTTTGTGAATACAGAAAATGCCAAGGACTCAACAACAAAAAAAAAAAACAACCCTGGTATAGTTAGTAGGACAGTTTAGTAGAGTGGCAGGATATAAAATCAGTATCCAAAAATCAGTGGTATTCCTCTTCAGTAATAAAGAAAACTCAGAGAACGAAACCAAGAAAGCAAAGCCACTTATAATAGACAATCACAAATTGAGATACTTGGGAGTGAAGCTAACTAGAGACACAAAACACTTATATAAAGAAAGTTACAGAACATTTCTGCAAGAAAAAAATAAAAGACTTAAAGAAATGGAAAAATGTTGCCTGTTCATGGATCCTACCAAAAGCAATCTACATGTTCAAAGCAATCTCAATACAGACACCAAATTTATTTTTCAAGGAGATTAAAAGGGAAATTGTCAAGTTTATTTGGAGAATCAAAAGACCCCAAATTAACAAGACACTTCTGAGAAACAAAAATGAAGTGGGAGGCATAGCACTTGCTGACCTCAAAATCTACCCCGTGGCAAACTAGGTGGGGAGGGATGGGCAGGGAGTAAAAAGCAGCAATGAATGAATGAATGGAAATCCAAAGTCTCTGTACGTTCATTAAAAGTAATAATAATAAAGTAATAATAAAAATAAATAAAATTAATAATAATAATAATAATAATAATATCTACCCATTGATAGTAACCAAAACAGCATGATACTGTACTTACAGTACAATGACAGCACATAGGCCAATAGAACAAGATTGAGAACCCAGAAATGGACTCAGCTATATATGGTGAACTGATATTCGACAAGTAAATAAAACCTATCAAATGGGAAAAAAACAAATGGTGCTGGCAAAACTGCACTGCTATATGCAGAAAGCTGAAATAGGATCCACATCTCACACCATACATAAAAATCAACTCAAGGTGGATCAGAGGCCTAGGAGTAAAGCTCAAAATAATAAAAGACAAGCTGGGATCAACCATAGAAGGTCTAGTCTATGGTATAAAGAGAGTACCAAATACTTCCAGAAAACGCACAATCTGAAGAGGATAACATTGATGAATGGGACCTTCTAAAGATTAAAACCTTGTGTGCATCAGCAACTTTTTTCCAACAGGGTGAAAAGAAAACCTACATACTGGGAATAAACATATGGCAAATAGCATCTCAGACATGAGGTTGTAAATCTTAATGGGAGGGACGGACTGTTTTTCTCCCATGAAACCACAGGTGGATTTGAATTCCTGAAGACTCAGCTTTTTGTTAAGCAGCACAAGATATCTAGGATATAAAATGAAGAAATTTGACCAACACAGAAAGTTGGTCAAAAGTTATAACCAGTCAATCTTGTAAAGAAAACTTTGGAAAGTTTTCTCTCTCAGTAGTACAATGGCTGTTACCATCACAAACAATGGAAGTTAATAGGGATGCTATACTTTCTAATGTATTATCAGTACATGGTACTGCTGTTGTTGTTAGGAACCATTGAGTCCACTAAACTAATAGTTATCTTACGAACAAGAGATCTGAACCTTGCCCTACATGCACCATTCTCAAGATCTCTGATATGCAGGAGCCTATTGTTACAGTCACTATGTCAATCCAGTTTGTTGCTGTCTGAACTGAACATCTGCCTTAAAAATACCCTTAATTTTGATAAAATCTTTTCAAGATTCTCTTTGAGAATGTAGTTAGGGCTGAAACCCAAGACACTGGAAACTGCCTTTTTCTAGGTCTGTCATAGGTTCTGGTATGAGGATTTTTAGAGAAATAGATTAACTCAGGAGCTTCCTCTGGGCATATATCTCAAACCTCTTCTAGGAAATGAAAAGTTCAAGACCAATTCAAGCTTAAATTATTTATATCTTTAAGTAATTAAATATGCAATCTATTATGCATAGAGGAAAGGTGTTCACAGTACTCTTTTGTAAAATTCACTTTTTGCAGAGACACACACTGCTATTTTTTCCTTATGCCTAGGAAGAATCACTACAAAAATGGGTGTGGCAAATTCCAAGTTTTTTGAAGAAAATATGTTCTTTGATTTAGAATTTAAAACAATTTTTAAAATTTTTATGCCAATTAGTTTATTCTGGTCCATGCAACTTATAAGCAGTGTCTCTTTGGACTTAAGCTTTTACTTCTAAAAACTGAACACTTTTTACTGTGTTTCTTTCATATAATCGCAAGTACCTTTTTTAATAAAAAAGTATGTCCCAAATATTAGAGATAGCTGTCTTGGAACAATTATATATTACAACAGATCACAAAACAAATGAGTCTTTGTGTCAATGCACATTGGTAATTTCTGGATATTAACAACATCCTAACAAGTAATTTATTGAGAAGGCAAGCCCATTGAGTTCTCAAGGCTGGGCATACAGCTCACTTCAGAGTTAATGACACTTGTATGTTCACAGAATTGGAGTAAAAGATTTCTATTCATTTGTTGCTTTCAGCATGGAAATTCTTGTACCAATACATTTTAAAATTATTTTTAATTTTTCTTCTGACAGAAGTCTTTTATGGAACACTTTTTTTGGGCCATCTAAGTTGTATAGTTGTTTTTGGACAAAAGTGAGCAAAATTTACATTTCAAAAACTCTATGTTGCTAAATTAAACATGAAAACAAGAACTACCAAAATATAGCATATTCTTTTTTGTGTGTGATTGCAATGATTTCGTATTTGTCTCCCAAAAAGAAAGTACAGGGACAGACAATAATTTTCACTTTTAGTGGCTGCCAAATTATTCTCTACTTTCATGGTAGTGTTGTTGTTGTTGTTAGGTGCCATCGAGTTGCAGGCAACTCATTGCAACCCTATGAAGGAGAGTCTTCGACAGTTGGGTGCCTTTCATCCTCTCTCCAGGTTCACAGGGTTTCCAGAGGCAAGCTATTATGGAAGTGGATGCCACTCCCCCTTCCAAGCTTGTTTAGTAGGGGAGCTCCACCACACTCTCTGTCTGCATTGGATAACCAGCCATTAATGCATTTGACACATCAGTGTCACTGTGTTCAGCCTCACAGCAACCACAAGTTACCGCTGTACGGCAACTTGTACACCAGGGCTATACGACCTAGAGGAATGTCTGAACAAAAACAATGAACGGCAGGCCCGAGGGCCGCGGATTAAAAGTCACCCACCTTCGGCTTGGTAGCATCGCCTTCAGTTCACAGGGCCAGCTGATCTCTCTATCTATGCTGATGTTATTGTTGTTAAGTGCTGTTAGTAGTCTAGAAAAATACATGTACCCTGAAAATGATACTGATAGTAAATGGTCTTTTGCAACAACCATTTCTTAGATTTTAAATATCTAAGTAATATTTCTTAAGGCATTTGTGAATAGGTGCTTCTTAGAGAAAAGGAGTTAAAATTTTTTCTCACATATTTTGGCCATGTTGTTAGGGCAGGGAAATTTTTTTTTAATGAAATCATGTTGGTAAATGTAGAGGGTCAGAGAAAGAGATAAAGACACTCAACAAGACTGCATAAATGTGTTTCAGCAGAACAGTGATGGTGAAGACAGCACAAGATAGGGCAAGGTTCAGATCTATTGTTCACAGGGTATCTATGGGTATAGTACACCAGATCGCAATAACACTCGAAAGAAAGAAATGCTTAATGAATATTTATCTAACATACAACTCAAATGAAACTTTGTTGTTCTTGTTATGTGCCATTGAGCCAACTACGACTCATAGCAACACTATGCACAATAGCTCTGAACTCTGACCTATCCTAAGCCAATCTCACTGTTTCTGACACAACTACCCTTATTACCCCAGTTATTGTCAATCCATCTTATCTGAGGTCTTCCTCTCCTGTTCTGTGTCTCCACACTTCTAAGCAGGATGTCCTTCTCCAAGGACTGGTCCCTTCCTGGCTACATGACCAAAGTATGTGAGACAGAGCTTCCAAATTCTTGCCTCCAAGGAGCAGCTTGGTTTCACCTGCTCCAGGACAGATTTGTTAGTTACTCTTGGCAGTACATGGTATGCTCAATACTTTTCTCCAGCACCATAGCACAAACACATCAATTCTTCTTCTGTAATCCTTGGTCATTGTCCACATTTCTGATACATAGCAGGTAATTGCGAAAATCATGGTCTCGATTAGGCACACCTTAGTCTCTAGTCTGACATACTTACTCTACAGCACTCTGGAGAGGTCCTTGACAGCAGATTTTCCTAATGCAATTCGTCTTTTGATTGCCTGACTGCTGGTGCACATAATATTGAGTGTTGAACTGAGCAAGGGAAAATTACTAGCAATCTCAATCTTTTCTCTATTTATAATGGTGCTGCCAGTTGGCCCAGTGAAGTGATGACAATCTTCATTTTCTTGATGTTGAGCTTTTAAATCCATTTTTCAAACTACAGTACTTGACACTCTACAGAAAACACTTCGGGCCTTCCTCAGTTACAGCAAGTAAGGCTGTGTCATCTACATAATGCACTCCTTTTCTGGTTTTGTGACATTTTTGTGTTTTTGTTGTTTTTTTTTCCCTCTGTTCTGATGACTACCTCCTTTTTCAAGTATAGATTTCGCATGAGCACAATCAGGTTGTTTTTTGAATTCCTATTCTTCTCAAGGTTAGCCACAATTTGTTGTGATCCACACAATCATATGCCTTCGAATAGTCAGTGAAACACATATTGCTCTAGTACTCTCTGCTTTTGGCCAAGATCCATCTGACACTGGCAATGATGCCCCTAGTGCAATGGTCTCTTCTAAACCCAGATTGTGTTTTTGGTAGTTCTATGCCAATATATTGTTCCGGTTCCTTTTGCATATTTTTCAGCAGGATTTTGCTTGCATATGACATTGTTCTATAATCTCCATTGTCTATTGCATCAACTCTTTTTAAATGTGATCTAATACAGATCTCTTCCATTCACTTGGCCAGGTGGTTATCCTTCAGGTTTGTTGGCACAGCCTTGTGAGTACTTCCAGGACTGCATGTGTTTGTTGAAATATATCAGTTGGTATTTCATCATTTCCTGGGGTCTTGTTTTTTGCCAATTCCTTTAGAGAGGTTGAAATTCCTCCTTCATAACCATTGCCTCTTCAACATAAGTTGTTTCATGAAGTACTCCTGTGTCAGTCAGTTATTTTTGGTACATTGACTCTGTGTTCTCCCTCCACTTCTTTTGATGCTTTCTGGATCATTCAATATTCTGCCCTTATCATCCTTAAGTATTGCAACTCAAGGCTTGAATTTGTTTTTAAGTTCCTTCAACTTAAGAAATGCTGGGTGATCTAAATTCCAAAATCAATATCCATAATAGTCTACGTGTTTCCTACTGCCAAAGGGGACCTTTAGAGTAGTGAGTGAAGATTTTCACCCTGAAACCCACAGCGTCCCTTTTCAGCAGGAAGTAGCTAAGAGAATATGCCATCCCCTTTTCCTTATGACTCAGGGTAAAGTCTCTCTCAGGGAGGAGTGATAGGGAATGGCAAAGGACACACTGACAAAGGAGATTAATCAGAACTGGCTTTGACAAGCACTATGGCAATTGGACAATTAAAACAGACATTCGAGGGGGGGAAGAACGAACTGGGGAGGAGGGTAGAGAAAACAGTGCAACAATGAATGAATGAGAACCCCAAATCTCTGTAAATGTTCTTTAAAACTAATAAAATTAAAAAAAAAAGAAATGCTGGGTGAATTTGACCCATTTGATATTGCAACTCTAGCTCTTTACACATTTCATTATAATTCTTTGCTTTGTCTTCCTGAGTTGGTCTTTGAAATCTTCTGTTCAGCTCTTTAACTTTTTGATTTCTTCTCTTTACTTTGGCTTCTAGGTCCTCTAATACAATATTCAGAATCTCTTCTGACATCCATATCAGTTTTTTCTTCTTCCTTTGTCTTTGTAATGACCTTTTGCATTATTTATGGATAATATTCTTGATATCCTCGCACAGTTCATCTGACCTCCACTCATTAGCCTTCAAGTCTTCAAATCAATTCCTGAGATGTTTTTTTAATTCAAGTTGGTAGACTCAAGATCACATTTTGGTTATTGTGGATTTGATTTCCTTTTCTTTAGCTTCAGTTTGAACTTGCATATGAGCAGTTAATAGTCTGTCCCATAATCGGCACCTGGCCTAGTTTTCACAGCTGATATTGAGCTTCTCCAGTGATTTCCACCCCCCCCCCCATATGTAGTCTGTCTGATTCCTGTGTGTCCTATTAGGTGAATTCATGTGTATAGTCATATTTAAAGTTTATATTAGTTATGGTTTATACATGCCTTTTTTTCCCTGTAACGTGATTGGAATGAAACAGAATAGAGCCACTCTAACAGAATCTATTTTTTTGCTTGTTTACCACTTGCTTCAGAGAATGATACTGACCTAGTGGACAGGCAGTTGCACTGCCATCCAAATTGTGTCCCATCTGCTCCTTGGGAAAAAAATGGGAAATCTCCTCTATGTACTTTATAACCTCTGAAAGCCTCCTGTCCATCTGATTCAGTTCCAATTAGATAACAATAAGACTACATCCCTTGAACTTGCATATTAAAAATATGACTTTATTCATATATAGTGTTATTCCAAGAAAAGTTTAAAATTGTAATCGATACTCCACTAGCAAAACTCACAAAATAAAAGAGAGAGAAGACGCAAATAATCCGAATAAGAGATGAATCAGGTAACATCACAACAGACCCAACTAAAATAAAAAAGCTAACATTAGAATACTATGA
>NW_006399793.1:3456330-3476274 GCF_000299155.1 Elephantulus edwardii
CAGTATACATCATTCCTCCCCTTCTTCTCTGTCTTCCCTCAACCCCAATGTCAGTCCTGTTTTACAATAGGGGTAATATGAAATATTTGTCCTTTTGTGACTGAGATGTTTCACTCAGCATAATGTCATCTAGGGTCATCCACTTAGCATAATATTTCATGAGTTCCTTGTTTTTCGGTGCTGCATAGTGTTCCATTGTGTGAATGTACCGGAACTTCTCTATCCATTCATTTGTTGATGGCACTTGGGTTGTTTCCAACTCTTTGCTATTGTGAACAAAGCCACAATAAACATGGGTGTGCGTATAAAAAAATAAAATAAAATAAAATTGTTGTGATCCAGTCTTATTAGTGTTCTTTCAACACAAACTTAGTATTTGTATGTAAATTTCTATATGATATTATGATAGCATAAGTTGCAAATTATTAGCTTCTCTTAAACTACTTAAGATATATTCTATTGTACTGCAATAGAAAATACAATAGTAAAACCTCTATAAAGGGTTGTTTCTTTTCCCCTTTGTTGTTCTTATGTGCTGTGGAGTTGACTATGACTCATAGCTACTCTATAAACAATGATTCCAAATCTTGTCCTATCCTGAGTCAACATTGCCCTATCAATCTCTGCCACACCTGACTCCATTTCCATAGCCACTGTGTCAATCCATCTCATTAAAGGGTTTTTTTCTCCTGCTCTGATTTTCTAACCTTCAAAGTTTGATATATTTCTCCAAGGACTGATCCCTCCTGGAAACATGTTCAAAGTATGCAAAACAGAACTTCAAATTCCTAGCCTCCAAGGTGCAACCTGTCTTCACCTTCTCCAGGACAGATTCATTTGTTCTCTTGACAGTCCACTGTGTATTCAATAATCTTCTCCAGTAACACAATTCAAGGCATTGAGTCTTCTTCTGTCTTCCTTATTCATTGTCTAGCTCTCAGCTACACAGCAAACATCTAGAAGACCATGACCTAGATCAGGCACACCCTAGTCTCTAGAAGAATGTTATCTTGATGTTGAGGTGCAACCCATAGTGAAGACTGCAGTTCTTCACCTTCTGAAGCAAATGCTTCAGGTCCTCTTCCTCTCTTTCTGTGAGCCTTTGCCCTTCCAATCATGATGTTCATTTCTCTTCTAGCAATATGCCCAAAATATGAGAGATGAAGCTCCACCATCTTTTTCTTCATCATCTGGCAGTACATTTCACAATGCACATCTGTTCATTATTTTGGCAGTCTTTCGGTATTCAGCACACTTTTCCAACACCTCATCTCAAAGGCATCAATTCTTCTGCCACCCTGATTGATTGTCTAGCTCTCAGATGTGTAGCAAGTGCTTGAAAATATAGACTCGACTTTTTCTGCATGTCTTTTTAAATATCATGTGCAAGGGTGTTAAATTGGTCTTGTCTATAAACAAACATTATTAACAGACATTATTGGAGATAAAGAAAGCTCCATTTACTATAATACCTTTAAACTTTGAAGAGTATGTAACACTGATCAAGACTTCAATATCACATGCTTAGGGCATGTTATCATAGGACATGTCAAAAGCTGGAGATAGTCATCATGCTTGATAAAGTAAAGTGCTAATACAAAAGTCAATTAACCTCAGTGAGATACATTGACACAGAGGCTGCAACAATGGGTATAGGGTATCTAATTGTTATGAGAAAGGATTGGAGGGAGCAAAGTTTTCAGCAGGTAGATGTCTAGTTTTGCCAGTACCATTTGTTGAAAAAGGATGTCATTTTCTCCATTGGATAGGTTTTGTTTCCTTGTCAAATGCAAATCAGGCAGTGTTGTTATTGTTGTTATGTGCGGCAACTCAAAGCAAGCCTATGTACAACAACCCTAAATCCTGTTCTATCCCTTGCCAGCTTATTGTCTCTGATACGCCCATCTTCACCACCTCAGTGACTGAATCAATCCATTTCATTGAGGATCTTCTTCTCCTGTACTGTCCCTCCAACCTCCCAAGCACGATGTCCCTCTCCAAGAACTGATCTCACCTTGTAACATGTCCAAAGTATGTCAGACAGAGCTTCAGAATCCTTGCATCTGAGGAGCAACCTGGGTTCACCCTCTCCAGGATGAAATTTTTTGTTCTCCTAGCAGTCCATGGTATATTCAATACTCTCTACAGCACCACAGTTCAAAGGCATCAACTCTCCTTCTATCATCCCTAGTCATTGTTCAGCTTTCTGATGCACAGCAATTAATTGCATAGATCATGGCCTGCATCAGACACACCGTAGTCTCCAGATTGATATCGCTGCTCTTCAGTACTTTGGAGAGGTCTCTGACATCGGACTTTCCCTATGCAATTTGTCTTTTAATTTCCTGGCTGCTGGTACCAAGAGTGTTGATTGTAGAGCCAAGCAAACCGAAGCTGTCAATAATCTCAATCTTGTCACCATCTATTATGATGATGTCAATCAGTCCAGTGGTAAGAATCTTTGTTTTCTTGATGTATAGCTTCAATCCATATTGAAGGCTGTAGTTCTTGACCTTCTACAGCAAGTGCTTCAAGTCCTCTTCATTTTCAGCAAGCAGGTTTGTGTCATCTGCATAATGCTGATTGTTGATAAGTCTACCTCCAATCCCGATGTTATACTTCTCCTCATTGATCCCAGCCACCCAGATAGTCAGTTCCACATATCGATTGAAAATATTTAGATAAGACACATCCTTGATGCACACTCTTCTCAATTTTAAACCATGATTTTTTCCTTGCTCTGTTCTGATGACTGCCTCCTGGCCCAAGTATAGGTTTCACATGAGCACAATCAAGTGTCTGGGATTCCTATTCTTCTCAGAGTCAGCCACAGTTTGTCATGATCCACAGAATCAAATGTCTTTGCTTAACCAATGAAACCCAAATAGACATTCCTCTGGTACTCTCTGCTTTCAACCAAGATCCATCTTGTGCCGTCTTCAGGATCTGGGCCAGTCACTGTATCAATGCACTTTACTGAGACAAATTCCTGTTGGGCAGTTATACTTTGTTTCGCTGAATTGAAATTGACTTCATAGCACTTAGTCATACCAATAAAGACAAAATAGGAGTCAGGCTTCTGTGTCTTAGAAGCTTGTATATATTTCTTTTCTGACTCAAGTATTCATTATGGAGAATGATTTTTTTTAAACTGGTGAATTTATAAAAGATGTCTTTAAATATTCTCAAATCAGATTCCATACACACAGATGGAAAGATGGATAGAAACAAGATAAAATCAATATAGTCAAATTGAAATAATTGTAGGATTAAGTAATTTGATTATTGACATGTAGTCTGTCAACGTTTTCTGAATATTTTCAAAGTTATATAACAAAATGCTGAGGAGATTTCAAAAAAAAACAACACCCACAAACAACACACCACCATAGATTGATCTGTGTCATCTTCACAGTCTGTTGTGTTTAATCCACTTCTTTGAGGGTCTTCTTCACCTCGGATCACCTACCTTTACTAGCATGATGTTCCCTTCCATGGACTGGCCCTTCATGAGAACATGTAGATGAGACAAAGTTTCACCATACTTTCCACTAAGGAATCCCCAGGATATAAAATAAGCAAATATTTTACTACCAAACTGTTTGGGAACTGCAAAATATATTATTTTTGCTTATTGATTTATAAGGTAAGAAAAATAAGGCTTTGTAGGCAAATTTCCATTCACTGTCTTATCCTTACATGGAAAACTTTCCTTCCTAATCATAATGGAACTAACTGTAAAGAAATACAACCAGAGATAACATGAATTAAGAAAATAATTAGTTTCCTTTAAGCCACTAATAATCACAGTGGTTTGATCTTATTATATATATATATATGCATTTTTATATGTGTATATATATGCATTTTTATATGTGCATATATATGCATTTTTGTGAGTATATATATATATACGTATTTTATATATATATATGTAATTTTATATGTATTGTATCTATCTTATAAGGTACATATTTGAGTTACTCATTTTACACATATATATACACAGTGACTGTTGCAGTGGGCTTGAATGTATCAGGGATTGTGCAGGGTTCAGATCCTTTGTTCACGAGATTGCTATGAATCTCAGTCAACTCAGTGGCACCTGACAACAATAACGACAAACAGATAAGAAAAAAGATTTTACAAAATTATCTTTCAATAATTTTAAACTTATTTCATATCTTATTTTGGATTATCTCCAATTATACATTTGTTTCAAAGTTTTGTTTTAAAACATTTTAATCATGGAATTTTACTTAATTCAGAATTTAATAAAGCTTCTTCTCTAATATGAAAGCAGGAAAAAGGACATTGACACAAATACACAAGATTTTTATTACTTATCTTAGAAAGAACTCTGATGATACAGTGAGTTATGTGTTGTCCTGTTAACAGAAAAGTGAATGGTTTGAATACACCACTTGGTCTTCCAGAGAAATATGGTCAGCCTCAAAAATCTGTTTGAGATTTGCTATGAATTGGAGTTCACTCCATGGCAGTGGGTTTGTTTTTCTTGGTATGCTTAGAAAGCTTACTTCCTTATCAATCCTCTGAAACTGTATTCATTTACTAAACAATTTAGGTGTAGGACTACTGAGAAATTTCTCTGGATATTAATATTTACTATATTCATAAATCATTTAGTTTGAGTCTTCCAGACTCTGTGGGAAAAGATGAGCAGTCTCCTCTAACTGACTCTGAAAACCCACTAGAGGGTTAGTTATGTGTCAGTTCCAACTTGACGGCAACAACAATAACAACATACTCATAACTGCAATTTAGCATAACAGCTAGAAACTAGATACTAGCTCAAGAAATCAATCTAATTTTAAATTATATCAAAATAAAGAGAACAGAGGTACAAAGTACACATAGCTATAACCAGGGGAAAGGGAAATATTTCTCTCTTGTTCTTACACATGTGTTTATGAATACCCCATTTGATATGGTTCCAAAAGAAGGAAGGAGTAAGAAAGGAAAAGAGAAGAGAGAATGAAATAGTTCATTACCATTTTACTTTGCTGATCACAATTTTGAAAAGAAAAGTTGTTGGATGGATGCAGATCCTGGGAAATTGACATCTCGCAATTACCTTCACCACCATCAGTTGTGTGATGAGGTTGTGAAAGACAAGATACGGATGCTGAAAGTTAGCCAGCTGACACCATTAATTAATTTAAATTATTACGTTTCAGAATCTGTGAGATACGAAGTGCGTCAAGCTTCTAAGAGAGTGAATGTGTCGTAGTAAAATCCTCCGTAATTTTCAAATCTGAATCTGAAGTGTTCACATTTGTAGGCATTTCAGCTTATCTGTGAAATGGGGGCATTCTCTAAACATCAAAAATGTTCTAATGTTTGTAAGCTGGGCTACATAGTGTGCATATTAGAAAATGAACAAAGAAGACATGATTCTGTCTCTGACCTTAACACAGTTGAGTGTATATTATCTAATAGAAAAGGCAATGAATTTGCAGATTCCTTTGCAACATGCTAGATTACAGAGTGTCTGATTAACCTCCTCCTCAAGTAAACAATATAAAGTGAGTGATCATGGTGACTGATAGCTCTGCTCATCATTGGAGCAAGGTCTTCCTGAGTTGAAAACACAATCTAACAAATGAGGAGATGATCTTGTGTTAAAATCAATAAAGCCCAATATTATATGTCTGTTACAACATGCAAAATGTACTTTTACCACAAATGAAATGAGTTGCTTTGTCATAATGTTATTTGTATATTTTGGTTTTTTTTTTTTGTTTTTTTTTTTACTGCATAAGACCCTTATTGTAAAAATAGAACTATGACTCGACAGCACTTAACAACAACAGCGACAACATAGAGAGAGCTCTGTTGGCCTAGTGGACAGAAAGTTATGCTACCAAGCAAAGATGGATGATTTTAATCTGCGGCCCTCAGCCCTGGTTTTAATTATTATTATTTTTTTTTTAAATTTAGGTTGTTTATTTTTCATTTCAATGAACATCATTTTGTAGGCTTTAAGTGGAAAGATTTTTTTTTATTTTTACAAAACAATTGGATTATTCAATGTAGAATTAAAGATATCTGAAAGTGTTAAATTATTGAAAAATTGGTAATAATTTTGCTTACTGAAATGAAGACATTATCAGTTAAAGACAGATTGACAGACAAAATTATAAAAATAAACTTAAGAGCTGATGCCTATATGCATGTCTTCTAATGGTTGTTATTTTATTTATTTGGCTTATTGCTTGAGAATTAGCTCTTTATTTCTGTGAAGTGTTATGATATGTTCCTTAGCTTTGATGACATTATAATGAATGAAAGTTCCTTATAGAAACATTGTCTTTCTGGAAAAGACTGTTCTTTATCCTGTAGATCAACGTCTTAAAAAAAAAAGGCAACGAAAGATTCTATTCCTTTATTTGTTAAGTAGTTGTGGAAGTTAAAGTTAGTGGATTAGTGTTGTGGATTGTGTTATGAGGATCCGTGATCTATGATAAGTAGAAGTATAGTTAGGTGAAAATTTTAAAAATCAATTTTCTTATGCAGAAAAAATCGTAGTCCTCACATACACATTTTATTAATTTATAAACTTTATTGAACATTTACTATGCCCCAAGAGATTCATAGCACTGTAGTTCAAAGATAAGCTATACAGATTTTGCTATTTTTATTATATTTTGAGGGGGAATAAACAGCCAGGAATAATTCAATAAAGATTACAATGTGAGTATGACTAACACAATTACAGAACAGAGCAGGGGAAAGAGAAGAGGCAATACAGTAGAAGAGAAGTTTCCTAAGAGCAAGTGACATAGTGTTAGCCTTAAAAGATGAGTGAGAATTTAGCAAATAGAGCAATGTTGAAGGAAGTAGGTGCGTTTCATGTAAAGCATAAAGCAAGTGAGTGGATTCTAGCTCTCCAGAAGGAGAGCAGAGATGAGGACAGGATTAATGCTAGATGTCAGCATGAGGCTGGCTAGATAGAGAGCCTGTAAAGACATGACTTTTACATTGCTCTGTGTGCTGTTCTCCATTTCTGAGGAAATTTAAATTGGTCTTCCAGGCAATTTGAAATCTTAGAGAATTTTAACTTTGGGCTGATATGCTCAAAATTTTATTTTAGGAAAATCACTCCTCCAGGAGTGTGGAAGATGGGTGGAAGCTGGGAATAGGGAATTCTATTAAGAGGTTAGGAGGTTGATGTGAGCCTTGGGAGAGAGAGGAATTGAAAAGAAATGAAAATAGTGAAATTATCATAGAAGTACAAAGGCTAATCTTTTAGCAAGGGAGCTAGTTAGATGGGTGATGATGACTATATTTTTGTTTGTAAGAGCAAGAAGTGCTCTTCAAGTATAAACTGAATCTTCTGTTTTCTGTGGCCAGGGTTATATCTATGGGATATTCTAGGGCAGCAGATATTCTTGAGGAAATGTACTCAGTATACTTTCTGGAGGACATCTGTCAACATAAAAAAAAATCAAGCGAATTATTGCAACTATGCTTTAATCTATCAGCTTTTTCCAACACTCAAATCTTTCTCTTACTCTGTCTTTGATTTGTTCCTCTCTGGGAAATATAACTACCAATGCCTAGTGGCATTGTGTTTTTGTGTCAGAGGAAAATCTGTTTTCTTATTTAGGATTTTAGATGTCTTATGAGTCCTTTAAGATGTTTTTCTAAGAGAATAAGGCTGAATAAACTTTATATTATCCCATTGCAAATTACGAGTCAACAGGGTAGAATGTATTCTACAATTTATGGCTTCCTGTGAACATTAGAACAAATCTCTCCAGTCAAGGATTGATGGTGGAGTGTGGGAATTTTCCATGCCTTTTAGTATTGAAGTTGATGCCTTTTAGTCCAAGTTATCAGTTCAAAATGAACGAGGGCCATTTGCTATTCATTTTGTGAAGTGTGGACAGTGATGTGATAAAGGAATAAGCCTTTAGCTGATTGGAGTAAAATTCTTTTCTAGGTAACACCTTGTGGACTATGTAGATGAAAGAGAATGGCATGTTAGATATAGAAAAAATGTGCACAAGATGTCTATTGATAAAAAAATAATGTTGGATATATTCAGATTTACTCCGATTCATAACAGGGAAAGAAAATCCTGTTAGGTCTTGAGAAGGGGAAGAGAAAATAAGAAAACAGAATGAATGTTATAGGCAGCATAGTAATTTGTTAATTATAGATTTTTGAAAGAAACAAAGTTATCCAATTGAAAGTTAGTCTGTGATGCCAGTCAACTTTTTAAAAAAGAATTGGGAAGAATATATACACACATTTGTGTATTTTCCCATACACTTATTCCAAAAATTCATTATATTTTAAAAGAGACAATATATAAGAAAAAGCTGGAATGAAATTTGCTATTCTATGCATAGGAAATGTTTTATTTTAGACACAAAAAGAAAATATGTCCAAAGGATTTTTATTCCAAGGAACAGCTATAGAATAAATGTATTTTGAGAACTTTATTAGAGTTTAATTTGCATAGATATTTTGGGGAACTATAGGACTATAAGTATGTCCCTAGGATTTTATTTATAAAATTGAAGGGAAATATGAATAGGGCTTTCCCAATTCTCCTGAATACTGGATTTCAGACTATATCTGGAAGCAAAAATATGTTTCACTCAAACACACAAAGAGTAAGTATCAATATAGTGCATGGTGCTTTCTACAGAAGCAAAGGGAAGCAGGAGGTCCGTTTCTTGGCTCAGAGAATAAAAACAGTGCTTGCTTCTCCAATATTGAAAGAATGGGTTAACTGAGCTCAGTTTACAAGGAGTTCCACGGAGCTATGTCTCTGAGCAACACTTGGACCAGGATTTCTCAGTCACCTTTTGTTACCATTAAATTCTAATGTGTTAACAAGACTTAAGGTATATGTCTTGGAAATCTCCTTTAATATTCTTGATAAGTGAGATTATTTATCATAATTTTAAAAAAATAACAAGTATTAGAAAAACTTTATAATGTAGCAAGCAAAATGCTGATGTAGATCAATGATCATCAAATCGATGACATATGTCAATCCAAGAGTTAAGTTGTAAATGATGCCTAGCTATGTAGATGGAAAACCACAAAGTGGTCTTTCTGATAGCTTCTATATATTCTAATACCTGTTTATTTAAAGCTGATAATCGCATGACAACTATATTTCCTTACACATTTATTCCTTATTTTCACATTAACAAACTAATGAATCATATATTGTGGTTGTTATTGTTTGCCTTTGAGTTGGAACTGACCAATAGCTGACCCTTGAGCTTGTTTTCAGAGTAAGTTAATCATGGGAGGAGAGGCAATAATATTGTGTGTGTGCATATGTACCTTAAGGAAAAGTTTGGAAGTTATTACTCATCAATATTGCAGGAAATAATATGGAGCTATCCATTATCCAGTCAATTAAAGAAGAGTTCAAAGATCTTTTGAAACACAAATGTCAAAGGGATTCTCTGAGAAGGCACATAAAGTTGTTATATTTTGTTGGATATCTTACTATTTAGTATTATTTTTATTGTGAGTTGATGTTGAAAGCCATCTTTTAGACATAGCTGTTGTTGTTGTTGTTGTTGTTGTTATATGCCACCGAGTCGTTTGTGACTCATAACGACCCTATGTACAACAATCCTAAACCCTGCTCTATCCTGTGCCAATCACATTGCCTCTGACACACCCATCCCGATTACCCCAGTCACTGAATCCATCCACCTCATAGAGTCTTCCCCTCCTGTGCTGTCCCTCTACTCTACCAAGCATGATGTCCCTCTCCAAGGACCTGTCTCTCCTTACAACATGTCCAAAGTATGTCAGACGAAGCCCCAGAATCCTAGCCTCCAAGGAGTAGCCTGGTTTAACCCTCTAAAAACTTAGAGCTATTAGACATTAAATATTAGTTCATAAGAATTTTGCATTTAAAAAAAAACAACAACCCTCTGGAGAAAAACATAGCATTGTGCAGAGTTTCTGTACTTTTTTCCCAAACTGTGGTAATGCTTGTAGATGGTCCATTTAACATGTCAGTGGTATGGTGCTAAGACGAATCTACAAAGTGATGATAATGATACTTTTTTGGATCTTCATTGAGGTGAAAACAAAAATCTATACTAGGAGATGCCCTACTTACTGCTATTAAGTCTATTTTGGCTTTGTGATTCGACAGGACAGAGTAGAACTGTTCTGTAGGGTTTCTGAAGCTGTAAATATTTAAAGGGGAAGACTGATCTTGGTTTCAAATCACCTACCTTTTGGCTATTAGCCCAATGATTTATTGTTCTGTGTCACCAAGCCTTCTTTCAGGAGATTCACTATATATGTAAAGATTAGATGAGTCTTGTGGAAGTTCAATTACTTTACAGTAACAGTAATTCTTTTCAGACTGCTTTTGGAATGGTAGATTCTGGAAAAAATAAGCCTATATTTGTCTAAGTTAATACAAAATTTAATGATGAGATGTTGTTGTTCTTGTTAAGTACTGACAAGTTGAATACAACTCATAGAGACCGTCTGAATAAGACCTGAACTCTGTCTTATCCTGTGCCATCATCATCATCTCTGACACACTTGAGTTCATTGCTATAGCCACTGTATCAATCTATTTTGTTGGGGGTATTTTCTTTGTGTCTGACCCTCCATCATTCCAAGCATGATGCCTCTTTTTTAGGAATAGCCTCTCCCAGCAACATGTCCAGAGTATAAGAGATGAAGCCTTGTCATCTTTGCCTCCAAGAAACACTTTTGTTGCACTTTTCCCAAGGCATTTGTTTGCTCTTTTTGGCAGTTTATGACATATTCAGTCTTCTTCAATTCTACAACTCAAAGATAACAATGATTTTTCTGTCATTCTTATTTATTATTCAGCTCACAAATGCATAGCAAGTCATTGAAAAGACTATAATCTGAATCAGGTGCACCTTAGTTTTCAGACTGACATCATTTCTCTTCAGTACGCTGGAGAAGTCACTAACAACTGACTTGAATAATACAATATGTCTCCTGATCTTTTGACTACTGGTATCAAGGGTTTTGATTGTTGGTCCAAGCAAAATGAAAAATTTGGAGAGCATCAGGATGGATGGTGAAGAGATTGAGATTGTTCTCAGCTTTAGTTTGCTTGGCTCCCCAGTCAACACTCTTGGCACCAGTAGCCAGGAAATTAAAAAACGTATTGCAATGGGAAAGTCTGCTGTTAGAGACCTCTCCAAAGTACTGAAGAGCAATGGTGTCTCTTTGGAGACTAAGGTGCATCTGATACAGGCCATGGTCTTTGTTATCACTTGTTATTCATCAGAGAGTTGGACAAAGAAGAGTTGGACTAAGGAGGATAGAAGGAGAATTGATGACTTTGAGCTGTGGTGCTGGAGAAGAGTATTGAGGGTACCAATGCTAGGAAAACAAACAGATTCATTCTGGAGAGGGTTAAACTGGGCTGCTCCTTGGAGGCAAGGATTCTGAGGCTTCATCTAACATACTTTGGACATGTTGTAAGGAGGAACTAACTGGTTCTTGGAGAGGGACATAATGCTTGGTTGGGTGGAGGGACAGCGCAGGAGGGGAAGACCTCTATGAGGTGGGTTGATTCAGTGACTGGGGTAATCAGGATGGGTGTATCAGAGACAGTGCAATTGGCACAGGACAATGCAGAGTTTAGGGATGTTGTACATAGGGTCGCTATGAGTTGAAAGCAACTTGATGGCACATAACAACAACAACAACAACAACAACAACAACAACAATCCACACTGAAGGCTATCATCCTTGATCTTATGCAGCAAGTGCTTCAAGTCTTCCTCACTTAAAAAAGGCAAGTTTGTCTAATATGCATAACACAAGTGGTTGATGAGTATTCCTCTGATGCTGGTGCCACATTCTTCCAACTTCTTGGATTCTTTGCCTAGCATACAGATGGAATTGGTTTAGAGAATCGATACATCTCTGTTGCACCCTCTTCATGATATTAAACCCTGCATTGTTCTTTACTCTGTTAAGACAATTTCATGATCTAGATTTCAAATTAGCACAGTTATAAGTTCTGGGATTCCTATTCTTTTCATTATTAGTCATAGTTTCAAGCTGCTTTGAAGGAATAGGCAAAAAACAAGGCCCCAGGAATAGATGAAACAAATACCAACTGACATATGTCAACAATTAGATGCTGCCCTTGGCAACAGGTTGTGCCAAGAAATTGAAGGACAACTACCTGGCCAATTGACTGGAAGAGATCCATATTTACTCTCATTCAGATAAAAGTGATAAAAGTGTGGAAATTATCAAACAATATCACTAATATCTCATGCAAGCAGCAAAATCCTGCTAAAGATTATCCAAAGGCCACTAGAATGATACATCAATAGAGAACTATCTGGAATACAGGCTGAGTTTAGAGGAGGCCATGACACTAGAGATACAGCCAATTTCAGATGGATCTTGATGAAAAATATTACCAGAGGAGTGTCTATCTGTGTTTCACTGACTACTCAAAGGCATTTGACTGTGTGGATCACAACAAATTGTGGCTAACCTTGAGAAGAATAAAAATCCCTGAACACCTGATTGTGAACACCTCCTGTGAAACATATACTTGGACCAAGAAGCAGTTGTTAGAGCAGAGCAATGAAATACTGGATGGTTCAAAATCAGGAAAGGAGTGCACTAAGTTTGTGTCTTTTCTCCATTTCTTTTCAATGTACATGTGGAACATCATTAGAGAGGCTGGACTTTATGAGGAAGAATTAGAGGAAGACTCATCAACAACCTGCATTATGCAGATGACACAACCTTGCTTGCTGAAACTGAAGCAGACCTGAAGTGTTTGCTGTAGAAGGTCAAGGATTGAAGTCTTCAATATGGATTGAAGCTCAACATCAAGAAGATGAAGATTCTTACCACTAGACCAATTGGCAGAACCAATGATATGTGTAAAAGAGATTTATTTAGGTTCTTAAAATTTTCAGCTTGCTTGGCTCCATAATCAACACTCATGGCATCAGAAGTCTTGAAATAAGAAGAAGAATTGCATTAGGGAAGCCTGCTGTCAGGGACCTCACCAAAGTGCTAAAGAGAAACATTGTCAATCTAGTAACTAAGATGCACCTGGTTCAGGCCATGGTCTTCGCAATTACTTGGTATGCATCAGAGAGCTGAGCAATGACTAAGGATGACAGAAGGAGAATTGAAACCTTTGATTTGTGGTGCTGGAGAAGAGTATTGAACATATCATGGACTGCCAAGAGGAAAAACAGATCTATCCTGGAGAGGTTGAAGTGAAATTGCCTCTTGGAGGCAAGGATTCTAAAGCTCCATTTCACATACTTTAAGCATGTTGCCAGGAGGAATCAGTCCTTGGAGAAGGACATCATGTTTGGAAGAGTCAGGGGACAGTTCAGGATAGGAAGACCTGCATGAGATGTGTTGATACAGTAACTGGTGCAACATAGGTAGGTGTGTCAGAGAAAATGAAACTGGCTCAGGATAAGGCAGAGTTCAGAGGCATTGTACATAGGAGCACTATGAATTGCAGGTACTTGTTAGCACAAAATAACAAGAGTCATAGTTTGTTAAGATCTACACAGTCACATCCACTTACTAAACAGCATGCCTCTGGAAACGTGTGAACTTTGATAGATGACGATAGGTATAGAAAGGCTTCAGGCCCTTTGTTCATAGGGTCACTATGAGTCATGCTTGACTCAAGGACAATCAACAACAGCAACAATCAATAAAGTACAAATAAACACGCTTCTGCTTTTCTGTACTTTCAGTCGTGATCCATCTGATATCAGCACAGAAATCCCTGCTGTCATGATGTCTTTTAAGTCTTACTTGAATTTCTGGTAGTTCCCTGTAAATGTACTGTTCTAGGCATTTGGGGATGATCTTCAACAGCAATTTGCTTGCATGTGATATTATGATATTGTTTGATAATTTCCATATTTTGTAGGATCACCTTTCTTTAGAATGGGAACAATTATATAGATCTCTCCCATGCAGTCAACCAGGCAACTGTCCTCCAAATATTCCAGAATATACTGGCGAACACATCCAGGGTTACATCTCTTAGCTGAAACATGCCAACTGGTATTCTATCTGTTCTTGGGGGCTTTTCTTTGTCAATGCCTTCAATGCAGCATGAACTTAATCCTTCATTATTATTGGCTCTTGTTCATATAATACTTCCTGAAAAGTTTCAGTATCAACTAATTATTTTTGGTATAGTGATGCTATGTTGTTTCCATTTTCTTTTGATGCTTTCTGGATCATTCAAGATTGTGTGCTTAGCGTCTCTCAGTACTGCAATTCACTTTCCAAGATTAGAATAGATAAATGGAAAAATAATTTAAGTTCAAACTGAGAATAAGCCTTGGCTTAGGATGACTAAAACATTTGCTCTTGAGTTTTAGTCATTCTGTTCCTAGATTGTTAAGTCTCTGGAAAATAGTCCTGCTAGTTTATAACAGTTAACTAGTATCAACATTTCCTAGGGACTCTCTTTTCTTCTCAGCTCACTTCATGATTCTCAAGTATCCCTTTTTTGTTCAAGCTTACTTCTGAGTATCTTTTTAAATAACCCTTTGAAATTCTTTCCTGGTCTGTTTGGACTTGACCTTTCCAATATAACTTTTGACTCTTTCTCTCTCCAGATTCAGTGTGGAACTCTTGTCCTTAACTCAGCTTCTTCAAAGTTAACCTTAGTTCCTGGCCACCTGGTGAGAATCCAGATGGTTCATCATCATCCAGGGAGTTTGGCAAATTACGTTATGTTTTATTTAGTGTGGACTAAAGGCATTTGAGTGGTTGAAATGAAACACGTAGGAATTTGACCATTGTTGAAAATTTTTGTAAGAGATCTAAAGTGTAGATGTTACTGATTTGAAAGTCGGAGCATTTACCTTTGAGACTGCTTGTTGTTTCAAGTTGTTGCTGTATGTTGAAACAAATTAGCACAGCTTAAACTTCATTGCTGACCAGTAATATTATCTTGTCTTGCTTTCTTCTGTTCTCCCTCATTTTACTACATATTGTTAAGAATAAATGGATTTACATTTAAATATACACTCATGATATATATAGTGCAATTCAATCTAGTATTGTTGTTCAGAATTATGAAAAGAAATATATACCCAGTTGATTTCTTTTATTGTCTGTTATTGTATTGATGATAAAGTTTTATTACTATGAATTCTCGAGTTTTATGGTCATTTACGTTTTATTCAAGTTTTTTCTTCTAAATAATCATTCTTATACAGGTCTCTTTGTACATATATAGAAAGTGTTTTGGGTTTTTTTCCTTTTTGATCCTAGAAGTCTGATATATTTTGAAAGAGTTACTATTAAATAAATAAAAAAATCCAAGAATTGTAAAATTAATAACAGCAGCTAAATGGTTTAGAGAGCCAATATCCTGTAAGTGAACAGGACAAAATACCTTGTAACTGTCTAAACATAAAGTTTAGATTCTTGATAACAGACCATAGTCTAGAGATTTTGCAGCAGCTCAGGTTAATGTTATCAAACTCTGTAATTACTCTTATATACGACTGATAAGAAGCTCTAATGGGTCTTTCATATCTATATGGTAACAAGGATATACACCATGTATGGATGGATAAGATAGTTACGTTAAAGACTTCATTCTGATAAGTTAACTTTCTGTTGAATGAGTTATTGCAGATACTACTTATGGTCTCTCTTTACTATAAGATTTTTTTGCACATTGATATTGTCATTTTGTTTAAAGCTCACATGTTTTTTTACAAACTCCGGGATTAATTGAATAGAATTTATGTATTATTACATTGGTTAGCTCTTATATATATAAGATATATATATATAATTTAACACACTACTGATAAGTGAGAATTTACAAAGACTGAAGTAGGAAAAATTATATTTTTAAAACTTTACTTATGGATTAACAACCTATACAAATATGTATATAAATATACATATATATGTATATAAATATATATATATGAAACCAACCACTTTTGTACTTTTAAAATTCTGTATTGTTGATATGCCCAATCAAGTTAGAACTGACCCAAAGCTGATCCCCAAGTGCGTTCTCAGAGGCAGTAAATTGCATGAGAGAAGACTGCTCATATTTCTCCTGCAGAGCAGCTGGTGGATTCAAACTGTGTGCCAGTGAAGTTTTAAAATTTTTTTAAAATAATTATTCATTATTGAATATTTTCCCCCTTCCTTCCACCTCTCTATCCCACAATTCTCCCCTAGTTTTAAACTGTTTTCATAAATATAATGTATAATCATATATTTCTTTTGAACATCTTTCCCCTCATCTGTTCCAATGCAGTGTTAATTATCTATCTATCCCTTCCCCATACCCATGTCTGCCCTATTTTAGAACAGCGTTTATCCTTTTGTGACTGAGGTATCTCAGTCTTCAGGCATACTGTCTTCAGGGCTTCCCCACGTTGTGTAATGTTTTAGTATGTCATTGTTTTTCAATGTTAAGTAATATTCCATTCTGTGGATGTACCATAGTTTTTTCTATCAATTAACTTCTTGATGGGCACTTGGGTTGCTTCCATTTCTTTGTTATTGTGAATAATGAAACAATAAACATGGATGTGCATGCAACTATTTGAGTTATGGCTCTGGTTTCTTTAGGGTATAGTTCTAGTAGTGGAAATGTTGGGTCAAATGGTATTTCCATTTCCTACTTTCTTAGAAAGTATCAGACAGCCTTCGATAAAGGTCGTACCAATTTACATTCTCACCAGCAGTGAATAAGAGTTTTAATCTCTCCACAATTTCCCCAGCATTGTTGTTTGCTGCTCTTGAATTTTGTTATTGTTGCTGGGGAGAGATGACATCTCATAGCTGTTTGATTTGCGTCTCTGTAATCTTGCTTGCTGAAACTGAAGACCTGAAGTATTGGCTGCAGAAGGCCAAGGACTATAGCCTTCAATATGTATTGAAGCTCAACATCAAGAAGACAAAGATTCTCACCACTGGGTCAATTGGCAGCACCGTGATAGATGGAGAAGAGATTGAGGTTGTTAACAATTATAGCTTGCTCAGATCCATAATCAACACACTTAACACCAGCAATCAGGAAATCAAAAGACAAATTGCACTGGAAAAATATGCTATCAGGGAACTTTCAAGATTTCTGAAAAGCTACGATGTCAGTCTACAAACTAAGGTTTGCCTAATCCAGGCCATGGTCTTAGCAATTACTGGTTATGCTTCAGAGAGTTGGACATTGACTAAGGATGACAGAAGAAATATCAATGCCTTTGGCTTGCAGTGTTAGAGAAGAGTTTTGAACATACCATGGGCTGCCAAGAAAACAAATTGATCTGTCTTGGGGAGAGTGAAGCTGTTTCTCCTTGGAGGCTAGGATTTTGAAGCTCTATCTCACATACTTTGGGCACATGCCAGGAGAGACCAGTTCTTGGAGAAGGACATCATGCTTGAAAGGGTGGAGGGACAGCTCAGGAGAGGAAGACCCTGAAAGAGATAGATTGATACAGTGGCTTGGGCAGTAGACTGGCTCAGGAGAGTGCAGGGTTCAGAGTTGCTGTTCATAGGGGTGCTATGTGTTGCAGATGACTCGATGACACATAACAACAAAACAACAAGAACAACAACAACAATAGCTAGGGATTTTGAACATTTATTCATGTGTTTGTTTGTCATCTGAACATCCTCTTTGATGAAGTGCTTATTCAAATCTTGTGCCCAACTAGTGATTAGATTGTTTACATTTTTTCTTGTTGACGTTCTGGCACATTCTATCAATTCTAGATCAGATATGTCATTGCCAAATATTCTTTTCCTAGTCTATGGGTTTTCTTTTTACACTCTTGAAGAAGTGTCTTTGTGTGTGTGTGTGTGTGTGTGTGTGTGTGTGTGTATGCATGCACTTGTGTGTGTTTTTTTAATATGCATAGGGATTTGATTCTTCGAGAGTCTCATTTGTCTCTTTTATTCTCTCCTGGTTGTAGGTTTATTATTATGTTCGGAAGACTGTTCATGCTGTGAATTAGAGCTTTTAGAACTCTTCTTAGCTTTTCTCTGATGATTTTTTTAGTCTTTGGTTTTACTTCTAGGTCTAAGATCCTTGAATTGTATTTTGCTTTTGTTTTTTTGTTTTGTTTTGTTTTGTTTTTTTGTGAAGTGTGTGAAGTGTGGGTCTTGCTTAAGTTTTCTGCACTTGGTTTTTCAATTATGCCAACACCATTTATTAAAGAGACTATCCTTTCCCCGCTTAACTGATTCCATCTCCTTGTCAAAGATAAGTTGATCATAGGTGCATGAGATGGTTTTTGATTTCTCAATTCTATTCCATTGATCTATGAGTCTGTTGCTGTACCAGTACCATGCTATCTTGACCACTACAGTTATGTAGTAGGATTTGAGACAAGGGAGTGTGATGCCACCTGCTTTGTTTCTCTTTTTCAGTAGTGTTTTGCTTATTTGAGGTCTTTTTCCATTCCAAATAAAACTGGAAATTGCCTTTTCCATCTCGTTGAAGAGTAAAATAGGTATCTGTATTGGGATTGCATTAAAATTGTAAATTGCTTTTGGTAGAATTATCATTATCGTGATAATGAGTCTTCTGATCCACGAGCATGGTATATTTTTCTATTTCTTCAGATCTCTTTTTGTTTCTTGTAGTAATGTTTCATATTTTTATGTGTATATGTCTTTTATGTTTCTAATTAAATTTATTCCCAAGTATTTCATTTTGTGATCAGCCGTTGTAATTGATATTGTTTTTTCCTTAGGTCCATTTCTATTTATTCTTTGTTGCTGTAGAGAAAGTCAACTGATATTAGTATGTTGATCCTGTAGCCTGCTATTCTGCTGAATTGATCGACTATGACCAATAGTTTCCTCACTGAATCTTCAGAATTTTCTAAATATACTATCATTTCATCTGTTTCTAGAGATAGTTTTACCTCCTCTTTGCCAAAATGGATACCTCTTATTTCCTTGTCTTGTCTTATTGCTCTCGCTATTACTTACAGTACTATAGTCAATAGGATAGATGATAATGGACATCCTGTTCTCTAAAGGAATGCCTTTCATGTCTCTCCATTGATAACATAAGACTATATTATAGAATATTAATATGAGTACCTCAGAAGCTGTCTACATGCCAGAGGGACAGATGAACAGAACTGAGGAGACAGAAATGAGAATCAGTGAAATAGAAGTCAGAGCTTTCAACACTGATCTGCTAGAACAAAAAGCAGAATTAAAAAGGAAGAAAAGTAAAGAAAGTCTAAGAATAATGTAACACTATCAAGAAAAAAACCAAACAAACATGCACATATTTGGAATTCCAGAACAAGAGGAAGTAAGAAAAGACACTGAGAAAGTTATGGAAGAGTTTCTTGAAGAAAACTTGCCAGGAATAATCAAGCGAAGCAAACTCCATATTGAATGGAGCTCAAAAGAAAAAAAAAATCAAGGTATAGGGACCGGTCCCTGGAGAGGGATATCATGCTTGGGAGGATGGAGGGACAGCGCAGGAGAGGAAGGCCCTTTATGAGGTGGATTGATTCAGTGACTGGGATAATTGGGATGGGAGTGTCAGAGACGGTGCGATTGGTACAGGGCAGAGCGGAGTTTAGGGCTGTTGTACATAGGGTCGCTATGAGTTGCAAGCGACTCGACGGCACATAACAACAACAACATATCATAGTCAGATTTGTCAGAATCAAAGATAAGGAGATAATTCTGAAAGTAGCTAGGGGAAAAACGAATAGTAAATTATAAAGAAAAGCAAATAAAATCAAGCGCAGAATTCTCAGTAGAAATTATGTAAGACGACAGTGGAAGGACATGTATCAAATATTCAAATAACACAACTTTCAACCAAGAATAATTTACGCAGCATAACTGTCCATCAAATATGACAGAGTTGTGTTGTGTTGTTATGTGCCATCGAGTCGTTTCCGACTCATAGCG
>NW_006399793.1:3478084-3486505 GCF_000299155.1 Elephantulus edwardii
TGTTCAGCTCTTTAGTATCTTGAATTCTTCCTTGTGCTTTGGCTTCTCTATGCTCCAGTGCAATCTTCAGAGTTTCTTCTGACATCCATTTTCGTCTTTTCTTCCTCTTCTGTCTTTGTAATGACCTTAGGAAGAAGGATTGGCCACCCACTTCTGAAATAGCAGGCCTCTGAAAACCCTATGCACAACAGAACACACGCAGATTAACATATGACAGAGAGCTCAGGATATTCTTAGAAAGGCAGAACCTAAAGGAGTTTGTAAAAATAAGACAAGCATTGCAGGAAATACTAATGGAAGTCCTTACAGAGATGCCACAGAAAGCAGGATTGACCAAAGTAACCAGGAACAACACCTACCAAAAAAGAACTCAACAAAATGATAGCAGTAAAACCTTGCCTCTCAATAATTACACTGAATGAGCATGGATTAAACACACCAGTGAAGAGAAAAAGAGTAGCAGATTGGAAGTAGTAAAACCTGTATGAGAATCCAAGGGGAGGAGAGTGGGAGCTGAAGGATAAATGTGAGGGGGACATTAATCACAGGATTGCACAATTTGATGGTTGGAGGCAGATGTGGGTAAAACAGTGTGGAAAACATTGTGTAAGAACTTTGTAAGTAAATCAGTATAAAAGAAAAAAAAATGTTAAATAAATCACCCTAAAAAACCCATCAACATGCTTCTATAAGAGACATACTTAAAAAGTGAAGATAAAAACAGATTGAAAAATCAAAGGGTGGAAAAAACTATACCAAGCAAAGAGTAACCAGAAAAAAAGCTGGTGTAGCAATATTAATTTCCTATAAAATAGATTTCATGGAAAAACTATCACATTGGACAAGAAATGGTACTATATAATGTTCAACGCGTCAATAGAACAAGAGGACACAGACATAATTAACATATATGCATAAAATGACGGACCTGCAAATCACACAAAGTAAATCTTAACAGATTTGAGGAAAGAAATAGACAACACCATTACAGTAGTAGGAGACTTCAGTACACCACACTCAAGGAAAGATAGAACTATCAGAAAAAAAAAAAACCAACCAAAAACTAAAACAAAACCAACATAAAATTCAACAAAGATGTTGCTGAAGAATTAAACCACACAAACAACCTGATGTTATAGATATATGCATACTGATGCACAGCCCCAAAGGATGAGTATACGTTCTTCTCTAGTGCACATGGAACATTCTCCAGAATTCATATTTTAGGTCACAAAGCAAATCTCAATAAATTAAAAAGATAGAAATAATACAAATCATTTTCTGAGACCACAGTGGTACAAAATTAGAAATTAACAACAAAGAGACAAAGGAGAAACACCATACACTGGAAGCTAAACAATCTCTGCTTGAGCATGAGTGGATAATGTTGTTGTTGTTGTTGTTAAGTGCTGTCAAGTTGCAGGCGACTAATAGTGGCCCTATGAACAAAAGTCCTCGACACTTGTGTGACTTTCATCCTTTCTTGAGATTCATACGGTTTTCGGAGGCAAGCTATTTACGGAAGTGGATGCCACTCCTGCTTCCAAGCTTGTTTTAATCGGGGGCCACCAAACACTGTCCATCATGGGTAACCATTATCACATTTGACACATCAGTGTCACAGTGTTCAGCTTCACAGCAACCACAAGTTATCCCTGTACGGCAAGTGGATACACCGGGGCTATATGAGCTAGAAGACTGTTTGACCAAAACCAATGAAAAACAGGCCTGAGGGCTGCAGATTAGAGTCACCCACCTTTGGCTTGGTAGCATCACTTTCAGTTCACTAGGCCAACAAATAAAGTTTCTTGAAACAAATGAAAATGAAAGTACAACTTATTAAAATCTCTGGGATGCAGCAAAAGTAGCACTTAGTCAATTCATAACAACAAGCAAACCTATCAAAAAAGAAGAAAAAATAATACTTGATTATTTAACTCAACATCTCTAACAAGTAGAAAAACAGCAGCAAAAAACCCCGACAACTTCTAAAAGAACAGAAAACAGTTGAGACTATTAATAAGACCAGTAGTTGGTTCTTCCAAAATGTCAATAAAATTGATAAACTATTAGCAAAGCTAATGAAAGAAAAAGAAAATATGTGCATAACCTGCATGAATGATGAAATGGGCAATATAACAAAATAACCAACTGAAATTAAAAGGTTAACAATAGAATGTTATGACGGTGAAGCTTTTGAAGGCACTCAAAGCTTTATCCTGATCTGATGTTTCCCTCAGTTTCCAAAACTTATTTCTAACTATGTAATAAACATTTCCATCTTGATAAAAAGTTTGGAGAATTGGCTTCAAATTAAAATTATTCACGTCTGTTCTTAACATTTGCTTCTTTCTCCAAAAACTCTTAGTTCTCTAAACTTCTTTACGGAGCTATCATTTTATGAGTCACTCACCCTTGAAATAGCTTTGCCCCTTTGTTGTCCCTCTTTGCTGCCATCTAATCAGTTTATGGGAGTTTTTATGATCTGTAGGATCTGGCCCTTTCTTTCCATTCCCACTCTCACAACTTTACTACCTTACATGTTCCATTCTTAATTTCCCAATTGTTGTTGTTGCTAGGTGCCATCAAGTTGAGTATGATTCATAGCAACCCTATGAACAAACGATCTAAACCCTGTTCTATACTACACCATTCTCACACTTCCTGACACATAAGAGTCTATTGCAGGAGTCATCATGTCAGTTCATCCAGTTCAGGGTCTTCCTCTATGTCGCCGACCCTTCCCAGAATCATGTTCTTCTTCAAGGAATAGCCCCTCCTAGCAATATGCTAATAGTATATGAGGTGAAACCTTTGGAAGCATCCTTGCTTCCAAAGAGCACACTAGCTGCACCCTTTATAAGACATATTTGTTTGTTCTTTTGACTGTCCATGAGATGTTCAGTGGTCTTCTCCAAACAACACTGCTCCAAGGCATCAATTCGTCTTCTGTAATCCTTATTCATTGCCTAGCTCTTAGTTGCATAGCAAGTAATATGAAACACTATTGCCTGAATCAGATGCACCTTAGTCCTAATATTGATATCATTACTCCTCAATAAGTTGCAGTAGTCCCTAACTGCTAGTATTCACAAATTCTGTCTCTTCTAATTCATTGTATGCAATACAATCAGAGTAATGCTTTTCTAAACTCAGTGAAAAAAAAATTTTAATGATCTGCTTCACTTGCTGAGTAAAGTGAAATTTCCATAGCTTGGCATTCAAGACCTTTTAAGACTTAGTCTACGTATGAGGAGCGAGGTTTAGTGACTGTGATTGCCTCCATGGATTGCTTCCTATTGCCTGAGCATAATCTCTGTCCTTATCACATTTATACAAAAGAAATTTACTGCCTCAAACCTGTTGATGACCTAGCAAAGCTCTTTATTTTTCAATAGCTTTCACTAAATTTTTATATTCATATCTTTCCTATTGAACTGTAAGATCCCAATAAGTCACAATATATTTTGATGAATCTCATATCTCTCACTGAAACTATGATAATAGTATTCACTCCAACCTGCTAGTGCCAATCTTAACTCATAGCATCTCTAGGAAAAAATGAGAACTGCTCTACACAGAGTTCTGGTGGCCTAGTGGTAAAGAATTGTGTTGCCAATTTGAAGGCAGGTGGCAGCTCATATTCACCAGTTTTTCTGTGGGAGAAAATGGTAATTTATTACTGTGTGATTTACAGTCTTTGAAAATCCACTGAAGGGTCAGCTATGAGTTGTTTCTGACTCAAGGATATGTAAAAAATAATATAGGGTTGTAAAGGTGAGAAATCTTTATGGAATGAGACTGCCACATCTTTCTCCCATAGAGCGACTTGTGGGTTTGAAGCACTGACTGTTAAAATAGCAAGGCCCATGTGGGAACAGCCATGTCTGACCTTTACCACCCTCACAAAGAGGAACTGTTCCTGTTAACAGTATTAACAATATAAAACCAATTCCTGTAAGGTGAGATATGTCATCATGCTCCCATACCTTTTTTTACTCATCTCTACACCAATCTTACTACTGTTTTACTTGGTCCAGTATCTGAGGAGATAACTCACAGATCTCACAGAACCATATTGGTAATGTTTAAAAGTTACAATGCTGGTTAATAGCAGAATAGAGTCAGGACAGTTTCTTGCAAGAAATGTGCTCACAAACACTTCAGCCTTGAGCCTTGTGGCTTAAGGTCAGTGTTACAAATTTCTTAGTCCTGTCAGTATTGGCTTGCTCCTTTTCCCCAAGTTGTCTAACAAATGTAGGGAAAAGCTTAGATTTTGTCCATTGTGGGTGAGTAGCAATCTCATTTCATGTTGATTCTCTTGGTTCTTTGCTTTGGCTGCTGCGGATTTCTAGTTTGTGCAAGAATGTCTGGTCCAGAAGGGTATCCACTGCATGCCTACTTTTCCTTTGCTGGTGGTGTGAGAGAGACTCTTTGCTGCTAGAATTGCTTACATTTATTGGTGAGACTAGCCAATCCCCTTGGAGATAGGTGAGATTGGCCAATCCCCTTGTGGAATGGTGAGGTAGCCAATCTCCTTGTTTATAGGTTAACACCCTATTCACATATATCTGCCCATCTACATTGCAGAGTCAAGTTCAGTGGCTATAAAAGCCAGGTTTGAAAGATAAACTGACTTTTGGTTAGCAACCTAGAGTTTTAGCCACCACATCACCTGGGCTCCTTATACTCATGGTATTGTTGTTCATTGTTATTGAGTTAAAACTGACTCATAGCTCACCCTCCAGCAGGTTTTCTGAGACTTTAAACTATATGAGGGGAGATAATCCATGTTTCTCCATTGAAGACGTTGGTAGCTTTAAACCAACTGCCTTTGACTTGGCAGCACAACTCCCTACTCATAATGTTGTTGTTATATGGTGTCAAGTCACCTGGGTCTCATAGTGACCCTTTGTACAATAGCTCTGAAGCCTGCTCTTTCCTGAGCTAGTCTCACTGTGTCTGATATACCTACCCCCCATTTCCCTAGTTGCTGTATTAATCCATCTCATCCAGCATCTTCCTCTCCTGCACTGTCCCTCCACCCTTCCAAACAAGATGCCCTTTTTCGAGGATCAGTCACTCCTGGAAACATGCCCAAAGTTTGTGAGATAAAGCTTCAAAATCCTAGCCTTGGTTTCACCTTCTCAAAAACATACCTATTTGTTTCTTGGAAGTCCATGGTATGTTTAAGACTCTTCTCCAGCACCACAATGCAAAGACTTCAATTCCTCTTGTATCGTCCTCAGTCGTTATTCTCCTCTCTGATGCATCAATAGCAAGTAATTGAGAATACCATAGACTGGATGAGGCACACCTTAGTCTCTAGACTAACATTGATGCTTCTTAGTACTCTAGAAAGGTCCCTGACAGCAGATATACCTAATGCAATTTGCCTTTTGATCTCCTGATTGCTGGTGCCAAAATGTTGATTGAGGAGCTGAGAAAGCTGTAACTGTTAACCTCAATCTCTTCACTATTCATCATGGTGCTGCCAATTGGCCCAGTGGTGAGAATCTTTGTCTTCTTGACGTTGAGCTTCAATACATATTAAAGACTACAGTGCAGCAAGCACTTCAGGTCCTCCTCAGTTTCAGCAAGCAAGGTTATCTGCATAACATCTTCCTCCAAATCCTGGTAGCACATTCCTCCTTATAAACGCCCATCCTCCAGAATGCTCTGTTCTGCATATAGATTGAAAAGATATGGGCATATGACAGCCCCCTGATGCACTCCTTTACTGATTTTGAACCATGCTCATAATAGTAAATGTTAAAGAAATGTTTTATAAATAAACAGATTAGCTGGTTGTTGTTGTTGTTGTTATGTGCCGTCGAGTCACTGGTAACTCATAGCGACCCTATGTACAACAGCCCTAAACTCCGCTCTGTCCTGTGCCAATCGCACTGTCTCCGACACTCCCATCCCAATTATCCCAGTCACTGAATCAATCCACCTCATAGAACGCCTTCCTCTCCTGCGCCATCCCTCCACCCTCCCAAGCATGATGTCCCTCTCTAAGGACTGGTCTCTCCTCACAACATGTCCAAAGTATGTTAGACGGAGACTCAGAATCCTTGCCTCCAAGGAGCCACCTGGTTTAATCCTTTCTAGGACAAATTAGCTGGAGGGGTCATAAATCTCACATGCAAAGGCAAAGAAACAAATATGGCTCTTGGGAGGTGGAGGGCAGGTGGTAGGTTCTTCCAAGTCCAAGGGAGGTAAGCTGATCTCTCTGCAGGGCCTAGCCACAGTTCCATGAGCTGTCAGAAAATTAAATTTCATCACACTGCATCTATGCAACACATAGTTAAAAAGGCATTCAATGAGCTCAAGCATATGACTCATGCAGGTTATCTTCAGCACTGCATTTAATTTGCACATAAAATTCTCCAATCTTTAGGATAGCTTAGAGAAAATAGTCACTCAAAATTGGTGAATATTGTGATGCCAGATAATTTACTGCTTTCCTTTAAGGTTCATTTTGTGCATATTCCCTCCACAGTTTTCATTATTTAGTGTTTAAGTTTAGTAACTGTATTGTTCTTTTCTCTCTTTTTTGATGTCCGTAAGATTGATTATTGTGCTTTTGACGATTTTGAAAATCCATCTGTGTCAATCCATCTCATTCAGAGTCTTCCTCTTCTGCATTGTCCCTCCACTTTTCCAAGCATGGTGCCCTTCTCCAACAACTTGTCTCTCCTGGCCACATGCCCAAAATATGTGGGACAGAGCTTCAAAATCCTTGCCTTCACTGAAAAACTTGGTTTCACCCTATTTGTTCTCCTGGTGATCCATGGTATGTTTGAGACTCTTCTCCAGCATCACAAGTCAAAGGCATCAATTTTTCTTCTCTCATTCTTAGTCATTTTCCAGCTCTCTGATGCATAGCAAGTAATTGTGAAGATTATGGCTTGAAACATACACATCTTAGACTCTAGACTGACATCATTGCTCTTTAACACTTTGGAGAGGTCCCTGACATCAGACTTCCCCAAGGTAAATTTGTCTTTTGATTTTCTGACTGCTGATACCAAGAGTGTTGATTGTGGAGTTGAAAATTGTTAACAATTTAACCAGCTGTATAGTATAAGCTGAAATTGTTTACAACCTCAGTCTCTTCACCATTTATAAAATGGTCCTGTTAATTGGCCCAGTGGTGAGAATCTTTGTCTTCAATCCATATTGAAGACTTTGGTCATTGACCTTCCATAGCACACCCTTCAAGTTCTCCCCAGTGTAGTTAATTGACAATCCACGTACTTATCAGTGTTTGTGAACTCATTTAGGTAATAATGCAGTTGATTCTTTCCAGCTTAGAGGGCCCCTAGAACACTACTCCCACTCACTCATGGCTCTCGAGTCAGAATTGACTTAGACCTTCCAGTGAATTGACCTTCAAGTGGATTTTCATAAGCTGTAAATTGAAAGGGAGGAAATGAATCATATTTCCCCTGAAGAGCCATTGGGATTCAAAACACAAGAGAAGTGCAACTCCCCGTGGGCTACACTGCTAGAGTCCCCAGTAAAACTGTTGCTGTAGCTGTTGTTAAGTGCCATTAAGTTGACTATGACTCACAGTGACTCTGTGAACAATGGCTCTGAACTCAATTAGAGCTCCCATATTCACAGGTGAAATAAAAATTGCCTTTTGACAAAATATATCTGATGTATCTTGGACATAATTATGGTATTTTTTTTTCAAATGATTATATGTGATTTTATTATTACAAAATATACATTTTGTTAAAACTTACTATTAATTTGCTATCAAGTCAGCTCCAGCTCACAGAAACCTCTTGTTTAACAGAGAAAAACATTGCTTGGTCTCATGCAGTTTTAATTATTATTATAAAACTCGTCCTTCAGAGAATTCCTATTCACAGTGACCATTATTGGGTCTCCAAGGCTGTAAATCTTCATTGGAGGAGATTGTCCATTTTCTCTCATGGAGCTACCTTGATTTGAACTGTTGTTCTTTAAGTATCAATACTACACTCTATGCACTGTGCCACTAGAGACCTTATGTCTGAATCCATTATGGAAGCTCCAGAATAGTGTCTGTCTTGTCTTCCAGGCTACATCAAACAACATGTTGTTGTGATCCACCAGATTTTCAAAAGTCAATTGCCGGGCTTTTCTTACTAGTCTGTCTTGTTCTGGAAGTGCCATTGAAACCTGTTCACTATGATATTTGAAATACCAGTATAGCATAAAGTTCAGCATCATTTTAACACATAAGCCACCATAGAAAGACAAACTGACATCTGAGAAGTAGTTTGTAAAGATCATTGCTGGGTTAATTATAATTTTCTTCCTATTACAATTTTCCCTCAAACAATTAATAATATATTATAAAAGTATGTTCCTTTTTCTGACTGAAAGATATCTATATCTATCTCTATCTTCATCTCTATCTCT
>NW_006399793.1:3487333-3518085 GCF_000299155.1 Elephantulus edwardii
GGCACCAGTAGCCAGGAAATTAAAATAGAAGTATTGCCATGGGAAAGTGTGCTTTTAGGGACATCTCCAAAGTACTCAATAGCAATGGCATCTCTCTGGAGACTAAGGTGCATCTGATACAGGCCATAGTCTTTGCAGTCACTTGTTATGCATCAGAGAGTTGGAAAATGACTAGAGAGGATAGAAGGAGAATTGGTGCCTTTGGGCTGTGGTGCTGGAGAAGAGTATTGGATATACCATGAACTAACTGCAAAGAAACCAAACAGGTTCAACCTGAAGAGGATTAAACCAGGCTGCTCCTTGGAGGCCAATGAGTCTGAAACTTCATCTGACATACTTTGGACGTGTTTCAAGGAGGGACCAGTCCTTGGAGAAGGGTATCATGTTTGAGAGGGTGGGGACAGCGCAGGAGAGGAAGACCTTCTTTGAGGTGGATTGATAAAGTAACTGGGGTAATGGGGGTAGCTGTGTTGGAGACAGTGAGATTGGCACAGAATAGAGCAGGGTTTAGGGCTGTTGTACACAGGTCACTATGAGTTGCAGGCAACTCGACGTGACATCACAAGAACAACAACAAATGTATGTTTAGTTTCTCTGGTGACTTTGTGGTAAGGAGTTACATGCTAACCCCAAAGCAAGCAGTTCAAATCAATCAGCTGCCCCTTTTGAGGAAAAAAGGCAAATCTTTGATGTGATTTGTTGCTTTGTTATTAGGTGCCGTTCAGTTGAGGACGACTCGTAGTGACCCTATGAACAAAAGATCTGAAACCAGCCCTGTCCTGCACCATCCTCACACTTCCTGACACACATAAGCCCATTACAGCACTCACCCTGTCAATCAACCTGGTTGAGGGTCTTCCTCTTCTTCACCACGCCTCCATCAACCCCAGCATCATGTCCCTCTCCACCATGTGATTTACCGCCTCTGAGAAAGTTACTGGAGGGTCTGTTATGAGTTAATTCTGATTCAATAGCACATAACAACAACAACATTATCCCTATGATCCTTGATAATTTTAGTCAGGGATCCTTTAAAATTTTTTTTTTTGCTGTTAGAATGAAGTCCTGGTAGTTGAAACTGTGCAAACAATTGCTTACTGTTCAGAATTTATGTATGTGTATGTATGTATATATTTATTTTAAAAGCTCTTCAGAATTGAAACAAATATGATCTATTTACATATAAAGAGAGCTCTGATGATAAGGAATTGTGCTGCCATTCCAAGCACGTGGTTCTAATCCATCAGGTGCTCCACAGGAGAAAAATGAACAACCTTCTCGTGTCTGATTTACTGCCTCTGACACTCTGCTGCACCATCAGCTATGAGGTAGTTCTGACTTGATGGTACTCAGCAACAACAATTTGCATATAATAGTTTGAGAAATCTGCTATTTTCTGTTACAAAATGTCCCTTAAAACATTTCATTCACAGTGACCTTTAAACTCAAGTTGAAATAATTTAGTTCTTATTAAAAAGAAAATTTACAAAATAAATAAAAGCAAAAATGCCATTAAACCCCCAGCCACTTTGGAGTTCCTTTAGAAAGAAAGGCTGGCTAAGAAACCAGTTTGGTTATGAAGCTGCTGGTCTGCACATGCAAAGCAAATAATTATTATATTAAAAATTACAGTTTCTAAAACATTTGTTTCTCATCTGGCATCAAATAGTTTAATTGCAAGTTGTTTTATGTCATTTTCTCTTGGGGATAGGCTTTCAAAAAGATACACAGGAGGTTCATATGTACACACATCTCATTATTTCTCAGTAGGATTCATGTTTGTGCCACCTACTTGTGATTGGAAATGCATCCTCTAATCGTCTTTGATTCAAGCTTGTGCTGGGATATTCTAACAATATAATTCTTATTTTGTTTCATGGTTCTGTAGGCTGTTTCAAAATGAGATTCCAAATTGCCAAAAAAGCAAACCACCCAACCAAAACCCCTTAATGACTCTCAACAGTTTCTTTGACATATTTAAGCAAAATATTCTGTTTCCTTCAACAAAAAGGCACAAAATTTTGGGTTTGGGTTCGAATTACATTTGGCCAGCAGCTGTTTATAAAATTGAGCAGCAGACAGTGCAATAAAAACAGATTATATGTGGATTCCATTTCTTTCCTGGACAGCCTGTCTTGTAAATATTTGCTTTTGCTATCAGTGAAAGAGATGAGAGCATAGCCTCTTTCCACAATTTGGAAGTGACTTATCAAAACTGTGTAACAATCATACAGGGGGCCCTCACAAAAGGCCCCATTGATTTCTTTGGTATTGCCTTGTAAAACACTGTAAATATTGACAAATGTGTATTTGGTGTTAAAACAATCTTATTTAGGCCCTCTTTTTATAAAGGTGTGCTGGACAAAAGGAGAAATTAGCTCTGCTTCAGGCTTACCTGGCTGTAGGTCTCTGACTTTTGACATTGTTTAAACAACATCTAAGTTGAAATATAGTCTATTATGCAAATATGCATAATGCCATGATTCTTGAGGGGAAAAAATAATGGGGGATTTTTGAATTACAGGCAAGGGCAGCAACACAATCACATTTCCTGGGACATTCTCATTACAGTTAAAGCATGTCCGTGGCTTCCTGTTGTTCTTGGGGTTTAGTTCTTAACAGCATATACCAGGCCTGGGAGAACTGGCCCCTTCCCAGCTCTCCCCATTCATCTCCCAAGGTGCTCTGCCTGCTTCTTGGCCTCCACCCACACAGACTTCCTTTTGGTTTCTTCTATCTGCCTTGCCTACTTCACAGATGGGACTACCAAACTGGCTGCTTCCTTTACCTGGAAGACTTTCTATGCTTTATCCTCTATGAATTGGCTCCCTGACCTCCTTTCTCTATTAAGCCCGCTTCCATCTTACTGTCTTGGTGAAGTCTACCAGCATATTCCCTTTATTTTACCATGTATGCCTTTGTTATCTGACTTAGCACTATTGTAGCATGGGTTCCAGTTCCAGTTGCTGTGGACTAGATCCAGTGTGTGTTATATTAGGACTAGCTTTCATAGATTTTTTTTTTTCCAATGACTGTTATCATGAGGTTGTCAAGCTGTCTTCTGAAATGTTCCTGAGTATTCATAAAGCATCTACCTTTCAGTTAGGACTTGAATGTATCAGTCATTTTGCACCACCCAGAAAATATTTTATAATGTATTGACAATCAGAAGCTCTATTTGTTTTTGATAACCAAGGTAATATATCAACAGCATGTCTAGTTCAGAGAAAACTCAAACTCACTGCCATCAAATCAATTTTGACTTATAGATATCCTTCTTTAAGTGTTCCAAGTTTTAAATCTTTTTAGGAAGAAATAGCTCATCCTTTTCAGCCAAGCCACTGGTGGTTTCAAGCCAATAAAGAAACTTGGCCTTTGGGTTTGTAGTGCAACTTGCTATGGACTATGACGCCAGAGATTCATTTGCATGCAATAGATTCCCAAATATTTGCTGAATGAATTTATTTTCTTACAAAATGTTAAAAGGACTTGAAGAATTTACTGAAGAAGATCAAAGACTACAGTTTTCAGTATGTATTACATCTCAACAACAAGAAGACAAAAATCTTCACTACTGGATCAATAGGCAACATCAAGATAAATGGAGAAAAGATTGAAGTTGCCAACAATTTTGTTTTAGTTGAATCCACCATCAACAGCCATTTGAGCAGCACTCAGGAACTCAAGACATGTTGCATTGGGAAAATTGGTTGTTAAGTACATTTCCAAAGTACTTAAGATTCAAGAGTGTCTGATACAAGCCATGGTATTTTCAATTGCTTCATATATACTTGAAAGTTGAACCTTGAATAAGGCATACTGAAGAAAAATTGATGTCTTTGAATTGTGATGTTGGCAAAAAGGTTTGAATGTCTCAGAAGATCAAACAAGTTTGTCTTGGAAGAAGTGCAACAATGGAGCTCCTTGGAAGCAAGGATGGTGAAACTTTGTCTCATATACTTTGGATATGTTGGTCAGGAGGGCCAGCTTTGGAAAAAGGAATCATGCTGGGAAAGTGGAGAGCCAGAGAAAGAGATAAATACCCTCAACAAGATGGACTGACAAAGTGACTCTAACAATGGGCTTGGGCAAGTGGGAGATCATGAGTTTGGAGCAGAATCAGGAAAGGTTCAGACCTATTGTTCACAGGGACACTATGAGTCATGGGTGACTCAGTGGCTCTTAGCAATTCTATTATTATTCTCTTCTAGACATAACCAGTAAGTTCAACAAAATAAACTTTAAGCTGACCATATTCTTGCAAAAACGGATTATATAAATTTATTGTTGCTTCTATACTCAAAAAACCTCTCACTACCATTGACTTGGAACTGACTCATTACTGACCCTCTAATGGGTTTTCAGAGGCTTTAAGTTATATCAGAGGAGTTTGCTCATCTTTCTCAGAGCTACTGGTGAATTTGAACCTCCAGAGAGCCACTGTCTTTGAATTAGCTGCTCAGCTTCCTGTGAATTATGCCACCAGAATCACAGCCTGTATTTTTTATTATGTTTGCTATGTAGGACACACAAGAACTATGTATTACTGATATATGGTCATCATAAGTTAGAATTAAATCTATGAGAATGTGTTTATGATATACTGTCTAAGATAGTATGCAAAAATAAATATTTTCCCATTCTACTCCAACATTCCATTTTGTATAAAATAATGATAAACAACCCTTTACAAAAATCATTTCCCCTCAAAGTAATCTGGCAAACAATGACACTATAGCAGCAGGAAATGTAGCATCATTTTATGGGCTTTGCTTTCAACTCTCTAGGCAGCTATATTCTGCTAAATCCTTGGTGCCTCCACCAGCTAGAAGCCAATGATAATGACCCAGTGCTGTGCAAATGCTATCAGAAAAGTTCTGTCAATCCACTTTTCCTAAGTACTTACCTTGGTTAGTTAGCAAAGGCCATCTATTTAAAAGAAATAAATAAAGTGAAATGAAGCACTAATGCAAGGATCTAATCAAGGGGAGAGAGATTACCTAAGTAATTGTTACTTAGGAAAGGACTCTTTCTGTTCTGGTTTAGAGTGGACTTGCATTTGCACATGTCACCCTGTCAGTTTTCCTTATTATTGTCACTGCAGTTATCAGCATGGTTCATGCATATCTATCTTATCTCTTACCTCCCTCCCCCTGTTTTATCCATTTGGAACCAGTCCCCAGGAGCTCTGACCCCAGCAGTGGCTGAGTGACTGCTTCTCTGAAACCAGCTGGCTATAATCAAGAGAACAAAACAGGAGCTCCTTGCCTTTCTCACTTGAGAGATGGCTCTTGGAAATGTCTCAACTCCCAATTCCCAGGTTTTGTAAAACTCTGATGTTAAAGCAGCCAATCACAGATGCAGAGATAAGATTGTCTGTCAAAAGTGTTTGCAAATGTAAACTTGGCAGATAAATTTTATTGGAAAGCAAACATTGTTGTAGTTGTTCATTGTCCATGGATTCTTAGGACCACCATGTGCATGCAAAACAGAGCTACTTTAGAATGAAGGCATAAATTGATATTTGTACACCAATGTTCATGGCAGCATTATTCATCATCACAAGAACATGAAAACAGCGAAAATGTCCAACCACAAATGAATGGATTGAGAAATTATGGTACATTCACACAATGGAATACTACGCAGCATGCAGAAGCAATAACTTTGTAAATAATTACCTAACTTGGAAGGGACTGGAGAACGTTATGCTGAGTGAACTAACTCAGTCCCACAAGGATAAATATTATTTAAAACCATTATTGTAGAATGAGTATAAGGATCCAAGAGGGATGGGAAAGGGTGGAAGCAGAGGGATTGAGGGGGAAGGGAGGATTAATCATCAGGTTGTAAAGTTTGATGAGAGAAGGGTGAGGAAAATGGAAAGAATTTGTTCTTAAAAACAATGTATTCAAATTTTTTAAAATAAACTAGTAGAAAATTAAAAAAAAAAAAGAGCTACTTTAGAGCATTTCAGAAGCTCTGTCTTCTGAGGTGCCTTAGGGTGAATTCAAACCAACAACCATTTGGCTAGTAATCAGGCGTTAAATGATTTGTGGCATGGAGTGACTCCTAAGCAATCTTAGACTCTTTAATTTTGTTTTCTTAGTAAGACAGACTTTCTAATTTTTTTAGACAAAAGTAAAATGGATTGTCATTGTATCACATAGAACTTCAAAGTTGGATCATTCTTTTATGCTCTGACTTAATTTTTCTCTTGCTTCTGTGCTTGTAGGAAATAGTAACAAAGCTGTTTGTAGGTTTAGCAAATTTCAAGATGGCCACTCATCTAAATTAGAGCTTGGCATGTTTCCAATTTGAATAGAGTCCTCTCTTTCTTCATATAATAACAAATGCAAACCCAAAACAGTTTTGGTCTTGAGTTTGCATTCCATCTATCTTCTTTGAAATATTAAAACATCTGGTTTTAAGGGGGAAAAATCAACTTCAACATGTTTGGAGAGAAAAAGGCAGCCCACAAAATAAATCAGGGTCAAGTGTTGTTATTTCACGCATAATTATAAAGCAGTCCAATTTATTAGTAAATCTTGCATCATGCTTACTTATAGCCACAACCATTCCAATTGTTCTTAGACTCACACTGGAAAGTGGGCTAAATTATAGGGTTTGGAAAAATAAGGGACCAACTGTCATGGCAAAAATACCATGTGGTCTTGTCATACCTTGCTTCCCCAAGTTTTCCATCTTGCTAGTGAAATAATGTCTTTGTTTAGTTTATTTGCCCAATTAATTCATGAATTTTTACCAACAGTTACTTGGAAACAAAAAGACGCCCACAATAAATTATTGGAAAGAAAATGCTTGCTAGTTTAATTGAAGAGCAGATGGCTGGCTCAAAGGGTCTCCTTACTGTGTTTCAATAGCACAGCAAGGAAGAGGGGGACAGGTTGCAGTGGCCCTGTTAAGTTAACACAAACAATTTGGAGGAGGGTGGAGCTCAGAATTTTGACAAAGCCAACTACTTTGAGACTTTTAAAGAGTTCACACAGTCTCTTCAGTCTCTCTTTTCAAGTAAAAAGAATGATAGAGATTTTTAAAGGATTTTTCAATAGAACACAGACCCTAGCTATAATCATAAGAGTGAAAACTTTTCAGATAGGACATGAGGATTTAAAGTAAAGTCAGCCTCATTCTTTATGATCCCACCTATTCCTTGCAAAATGATTAACAATTTTTAGCAATGTTTTAGGAGGACAAGGAAATGCTCAATTATTCACCAATTAACTGCTTCTCTAAAAAACTCACAAGCTCAGTTTTTGCATTCAGTGAAACAGCTTCACCTCTGATTACTTTAAGCCATTTTATTCATATGCTTTCGCCAAACTACCCAGAGGAATTATTAAAGACCAACACCAAACAGACGGGATTTCTTAATTATGAAACTTAACAGACTGAAGCCAAACCAAATCCATCCATTTCACATCTGTGATGTGTCAAATGCGATAACAGTTATCCATGGTGGACAGTGTTTGGTGAAGTGCCCCGATTAAAAAGCCTTGGAAGCAGGCGTAGCATCCATTTCTGAAGTAAATTGCCTCCGGAAAAACCTATGAACTTGTAGGAACAATGAAAGTTCTACAAGTGTTCCAGTCTTTTGTTCGTAGGGTTGCTATGAGTCATCCACAACTTGACGGCACTTAACAATAAAACCAACATATGTAAGTTGACAACAAAGGAGGAAGACCAAAGAACTGATATCTTGCACTGTAGTGCTCACTGTAGTGAGGAATATCGGATATACTATGGACTTTAAAACACCCCCCCACACACACACAAAAAAAGTCATTTTGGAAGAAGTAGAGCCAGAAAACTCCTTAAAGACAAAGACAGTGAGATTTTGTTTCATATACTTGGACATAGTTTCAAGTGTGGCCAGTCCCTACAGAAGGGACAAGGTGACATAATCAGCAAAAAAAGAAAAATATCCTCAACAAGAGCAACGTAGTAGCTTCAACAATGAGCTCAAGCAGAGTGGCAATTTGGAGGATGAAGCAGGAAGGTATTTCATTCTACTATGTATAAGAACAAGCCCTAGTCTATGGTATGGAGAGAATGCCAAATACATCCAGAAATGCACAATCTGGAGAGAATAAAATTGATGAATTGGATCTTTTAAAGATTAAATCTCTTTGCTTGTTACATTTTCCAACAGAGTGAAAAGAAAACCTACTGACTGGGAAAAAAGCATTTGGCAACACCATTTCATTCTCATATCAAAAGTTTACAGAATCCTAGAGGGCCTCTACAAGAAAAAGACTGATAACCCAATTACAAAATGGGCAAAAGAAGTGGGAAGACTTTTAACACAGAAAGATATTTAGATGGCCTGCAGACACACAAAGAAATGCTCAAAATCACTGGCAATAAGAGAGATGCAAATCAAAACCACAATGAGGTATTAACTAAGCCCAATAACAGTAGCAAAGTTTAACAGGACAGCAAATAATTAATGTTGGAGAGGATGTGGAGAGATAGGAACTCTTAAACACTGTTGGCAGGATTGTAAACTGGTACAACTACTCTGGAAGGCAGTTTGGAGATACCTCAAAAAGCTGAACATAACAAAGAGTTGGAAACAACTGAAGTGTCTATCAACAAATGAATGGATAAAGAAGCTCTGGTATATTCAAACAACAGAATACTATGCTGCATTGAAAAACAAGGAACTTATGAAATATTATTCAAAATGGGCAACCCTGTAGGACATTATGCTGAGTGAAATATCTCAGTCACAAAAGGACAAATACTGCATAATGCCACTGTTGTAGAACGGGACTGACATCAGGGTTGGGGTAAGACTTAAAAAAATTGGATAAATTGTGTATACACCGTTTAAATAGATGAGAGAGAGAACAGTTTAAAAAAGGTATATGATTGGGTATTATGGTTATGACAAGAGTCCAGAATGAAGGTTGCATGGTGGAGTGTACTGGGGGAGGGGGCGGGGGGGATTGTATATCAATGAAGGAATTTTTCCTTTACTTTTCAAAGAGAAGAGCGAACTGGAAGGGAGCGGTAGGCAGGGAAAAAAATGCAACAATGAATGAATGGAAATCCAAAAATCTCTGTAAATGTTCATTAAAATTAATAAAATAAAATTAAAAATAAACCTGACATAGAAATTCCATGTGACCCAGCTATTCCTTTGCTTGGAATATACCCCAAGAAAATGAGAACTGAGGCACAAATAGAGACTTGTACACCAATGTTCATAATTTACCATCCCACGAACATGTAAATATCCCAAATGTCCAACTACAATCGAATGGATTGAGAAATTATGCTACATTCGCAGGATGGGAATACTACACAGCATATAGAATGATTTTGTAAATCACCACATAACTTGGGAGGAACTAGAAAGCCTTATGCTAAGAAAATTCAGTCCCATACAGACAGATACTATAGAAGACCATTATTGGAGAAATAGAAAGATAACTAGTAAAATGTGTATGTGAAAAACAATGTATACAGACTTTGAAAATAAACCAGTATAAAATAAAAATTTGTTAAAAAACAAAACCAAAAAAACCCCAAGGCACAGGAATTAAACACACACACACACACACACACACACACACACACACACACACACGAAGAATAGGCCCGACAATACCAAGCAACAACAAGCTCAATGCAGTTAAGTTGAATTAATACTTGATAATCTCCTGTGTTACAGAGCAACTGCTCCAGAGGAATTTCTTAAGTGAAATCTTTATGGAAGTTCATGGCCAATCCTTTCTTCCACAGCATTAATGAGTGGATTTCAAACAAAATCCTATTTTTTTTGTATATGTGCTGCCGAAGTGAGCACCAAAATCATATTTTTAAATAAAATTTATATTTTATATTGGTTTACTTGTGAAGTCCATATACGTTGTTTTTTTTCACACTGGATCTTTTCCATTTCCTCTTCTCACCTCTCCATCCACCCATCAAATTGTGTGACCCTGTGATTAAATCCCACCCCATACCCCATCCTCAGCTCCTTACCTCTCTGCACTCACCCTCCCACCTTGGATCTGCATACACATTCTATAATAATGGTCTTATACCGTATTTGTCATTTTGAGACTGAGTTAGTTCACTTAGCATAATGCTTTCCAGTCCCTCCCAAGTTAGGTAGTGATTCACAAAATCCTTACTCCTGAATGCTGCATAGTATTCCATCCTATGAATGTAGCATAATTTCTCAATACATTCGATTGTAGTTGGGCATTTGGGATGTTTACATGTTCTTGAGATGGTGAATAAATATATTATGAACATTTGTGTACAAGTCTCCATTTGCATCTTAGTTCTCATTTTCTCAAGATATTTTCAAGCAGTAGAATAGCTGGGTCATATGGAATTTCAATGTTTACCTTTTTGAGGAAAGGCCAAAATGCCTTCCATAATGGTTGTACCATTTTACAATACCACCAACAATGTATAAGACTTCTTATCTCTTCCACATTCTCTCCAACATTTATTACTTGCTATCCTGTTAAACTTTGTCACTACTACCGGGGTTTAAAGATTTGCATCTATCTTATGGCCAGTGATTTTGAGCATTTCTTCATGTTTCTGTTGGCCACTTAAATATTGTCCTCTGTGAAAAGTCTTCCCATATCTTTTGCCCATTTTGTAATTGTGTTAGCAGTCTTTTTCTAGTAGAGGCCTTATAGGATTCTATAAATTTTGATATAAGACCCTTGTTTGAAATGCCAACAATCAACATAATTTTTCTTAAAAAATTCACTGCCATCAAATTGGTTGCAACTCATAGTGGCCCTCCATTTGGTTCATAAGCTATAATTAATAGTAAGAGAAGACTGCTCATCTTTCTCCCACAGAGTTGGTGGATACAGATGGAGAGATAGCATTTTTGTAGTTAGAAATTGACCAAATATGCAACCAGGATGCACTAGTAATAATGGGTGGACTGGAATTCAAAAGTTGGGAATGGAGAAGAAGGATCAGTAGTCAATAAACATAGACTTGGAGACAGATATGAAGTTGGATAACCTATACTAGTCAGCAGAAGCTAAGTTTTGTGTTTTATCTTCTGTTGAAGATGAAAATAATTGTTTAACTATTTTATTTCACTATTTTCCCTTCTATCATTAATAAATATTTAAAAGATGTGAAAAAAAACCCAAGTCTGTCTTAGACAAAACACAACAAGGATGTACTTTCTAGAGACAAGAGTAGTGACATTTCTTTTCACGCACTTTAGGCATGTCATAAAGAGCAACCAGTCCTTGCAAAAAAGGCATCACTCTGGGAAAGATAGGAAATCACAGAAGAAGAGGAAGGACCCCAAAGATCAATTGATATAATGACTTTAACAATGAACTTGATCAGAACCGGGATAGTGAGGATGGTGCAAGACAAAGTGAGGTTCAAATCTGCTGTTTATAGAGTAACTGAGTTATAACGAACTGGATGACACCTAACAATATAACAAAACTTCAGCAAGGTATAATGTTTCCCTCTAAATTATTTACTGTTGTCTGATAATTAACTATGAAGACAAATTGTATGCATGCAGGTAAAGACAGGTGAGTTTAATTCTAAATGTCATATTGTTGGAGTTAGGTGCCCATTGACTCTAATAAGACTCATAGCAACTCTTGAACAACAGATTGAAATTTAGCCCTATCCTACCCGAGGATAGGAAATATTATTGTTTGGATTAATCTTTAACTTTATGGAGATGGTCATATTAATTGATTTCCTCATCATGCAGGGAATGTCTCTAAATAATATATTATTTTATATTAAGTTATTGTCTCCATACCTTTTTAATCTAGATGCAAAACAGATCATTCAGGAGGCTGGGCTTTAGGAGGAGGAATGAGGCATCAGGATTGGTGATTACTTGCTGAAACTGAAGAGGAGCTGAAGTGCTTGCTGTACAATATCAAGGACAGTAGTCTTCAATATGGTTTGAAACTCAGCATCAAGAAAATGAAGATTTTCATCTCTGGGTCAATTGGAAGCACCATGAAAGATGGAGAAAAGAGAGAGGTTGTTAACAATTTTAGCTTTCTTGGTTCCACAATCAAAATTATTGGCACCAGCAGTCAGGAAATCAAAAGATGAATTGCACTGGGAAAATCTGTGATCAAGGACCTCTTCAGAGTACTGAGAAGCAAAAACAATGTATATGAACTTCTTAAGTAAACCAGTATAAAATAAAAATTTTATATTAAAAAAAAAAAGATGTAAGCCTAGAGACTAAAGTGCTCCTGATTGAAGCCATGGTGTTTACAATTACTTGCTATGCGTCTGAGAGCTGGACAATGACAGAGGATAATAGAAGAAGGAACAAGCCTTTGAGTTGTGGTGCTGGAGAAGAGTATAATGAACACACCATAGACTGCCAAGAGAACAAACAGGTCTGTCTTAAAGGGGGTGAAACCAAGTTTCTCTTTGGAGGTTAGGATTTTGAAGTTCCATCTCATATACTTTGGGACTGATTCTTTGAAAATGACATCGTGCTCAGAAGTTTCGGAGGAACAGTTCAGGAGAAGATGATCCTGGAGGAGTTTGACTGACACAATAACTGGGGTATTGGAGATAGGTGTGTAGTAGTCAGTGAGACTGGCTCAGGATAGGGCAGACTCCAGAGCTATTTTACATAGGCTTGATATAAGTCACTGGAGATTTGAAGGCACATACCTGTTCACTCCAATGACGATGACTAAGAGAGAGCTATGTTGGCCTAGTGGAAGGAAGCTATGCTACCAAGCCGAAGGTGGGTGATTGTCATCTGTGGCACTCGGCCAGGTTCAAATTGTCTTCCTGTCAAACATTCTTCTAGGTGGTATAGCACTGGTCTGTGCGTTGCTGTACAGAGGTAACTCGTGGTTGCTGTGACGCTGAAGCCTGTGACAGTGATGTGCCAATCGTGTAATGGGCACCCATGGCGGACAGTGTTGGCTGGAGCTTCCCATCTAAATCAAGCCTGGAAGCAGGAGCGGCATCCACTTCCAAAATGGCTTGCCTCTGGAAGCTCTATGTACGAACAGTGCTCAGGCTGTTCGTTCATAGGGTCACTATGAGTCGTTTACGACTCGACGGGATTAAACAACAACAACAACATATTCACTCGAGAGCTTTGGTAGCCTAGTGGCAAGAATCTACACTGCAATCCCGAAGGCACAGGTCTGAATCCACCAGCTCCTCCATAAAAGAAAAATGGGCAATCTTCTCTTTGCGATTAACTGCCTCTGAAAATCTGCTGGAAGGTCAGCTATGGGTGGGATCCTACTCAGTGGTACATAACAACACAACCACTTTATCTACTCACTAGTTGGATTTTACAATTACATAACATTTAAGTCTAAAAAGTTAACATCAACAAGTATGAAATAAGGAATGCCATTAAGCTGTTGTTGTGTTTTGCAGAGTCAGAATTAACCTACAGCTGATACTCCAGTGGATTTTCAAAGGCAGTAAATCACAAGGGAGGAGATTTCCTACCATTCTTTCAAGGAACAGCTGGTGGACTTGAACCATATGCCTTATAGTTGGCACTGAAATTCCTTATCCTAAGGCACCAAAGAGCTCCCTAAATCATTATTTCCTTCCAGATTGGTACATGATTAAACTGTTTCTATTATAACATTTGGAAAAGATGGAATTTCTATTTTAGTAATCTTTAGATAACTACACACTAACTGAGGCACCCTGAGGGCATACATCTTCTACACTCAAGGTTGGTGGTTCAAATCTGAGGGAGAAAAATGTGGCATTCTGCTTCTATAGAAATTGTAGCCTTGGAAACCCTACAGGACAGTTCTACTCTGTTCTATAGTGTTGCTTTGTGTTGGTTTGACTTGCTAGCAATGGTTTTGGGTTTTACATAATTACAAAAAAGGATCTCCACATCTTTTAGGATCATCTACTATATCCTTTGGTTGAGAGCTCTAAAAATTAATCATTGACTTATCTCAATTCTACACCCTGCCATTCTTTGGAGGGAGCTGTAATGGCTAGTCCGTACGGAGTTGGGCTGCTAACCCTCTCTAGCGTTTTGAATCTTCTAGCAGCTCCTGAAAAAAAGGGTAAATCTTCTCAAACAATTAATGGCCTTAGAAATCTGCTGGAGAACCAGGCAAGAGTCTGTTCCGGCTTTATAGCAATGGGTTTTATTTATTTAATTGTAATAACAAAGCTGAACATAAAAATTCCATATGACCCAGTTATTCCACTGCTTGGAATATACCCTGAGAAAATGAGAACTTAGGCTCAAACGAAGACTTGTACACCAATCTTCATAGCAGCATTATTTACCATTGCAAGAACATGGAAATAGCCCAGATGTCCAACTACAAACAAATGGATTGAGGTGCTGTGGTACATTCATACAATGGGATTCTAGGCAGCATGTAGAAGCAATAATTTAGTAAATTATTACTTCGGAGGGGTTAGAGAGTATTATGCTGAGTGAACTAATTAAGTTTCATAAGGACAAACACTGTGTTAAACTATTATCGTAGAATGAGTATGAGGATCCAAGGGGAAATAGAAAGGTGTTAATCATAGGGCTGCACAATTCGATGGGTGAGTGAGGGGAAGGAAATAGGAAGGATCTTTTGTGAAAAACAATGTATTCAAGCTTTGTATATAAATCAGAATAAAATAAAAAAGGTATTCAAATTAGTGATCTGTTTGCCGCACAGCCTAGGTTTTCTATTACTCTTCTCCAATATCAACATGAACTTTATCTATGAGGCACTTCAGTTATTCTACGGTATTGATGCTTTCTTTTGTGGTTCACAGCACTATCATATTTCAGAAACAACTGAATGGCACTTAACAATAACAACAAATTAGATATGCTACACTTGAATTTCATCAAAATTCCAAATTGCTTTTAAATTATTGAATTCTATATTTAACTCCACGTTCAGAGTTTTGGTTTCCATTTCTTCCAATTTTTTCTTCCTGTTTTTTCTTTCTACTAAGGTTTTTCTTCTTCAAACTGATGATGAAGAGCAATGATGTTAATTTGGGGATTAAAGTGTGCCTGATTCAGGGTTGATCTTTCCAGTCACTTGCTATTCATCTGAGAACGGGACAATGAATAAGGATAACAGAAGAAAAATTGATGTCTTCTAATTGTGGTGTTGAAGAAGAGCCTTAGTTGTCAAAAGAATGAATATATCTTGGAAAAAGGGCAGTCAGAGTGCTTCTTGAAGGCAAGGATACCAAAGCATCACCCTACATATTTTGGGCATGTTAGGAGGAGAGGCCATTCCTTGGAAAGAGATATTAGGCCTGGAAATGTGGAGAGGTGGTGAAAGAGAGGAAGACTCCCAATGAAGTGGATTGAAAGTGACTGCTCAAGTGTACTAGAGGTGACAAGGATGGTACAGGATAGGGTAGGATTCAGGTCTGTTCATAGCGTTGCTGTGAGTCGTCCTCGACTCAATGCCACTTAACAACACTACCACTACCACTACCGCCACAAGAGCAACAATAAGATCTTTCTAGGCACATTTAGTGACTTGCTGGTAAGGAATTGTCCTGCCAACCAAAAGTCGTAAGTCTTGAATCCCCAACATGCTCTAGCTGAGAAAGAGGGATAATCTCCTTCCACACAATTACTACCTCTGAAAACCAATGAGAGTCAACGATGAGTCAGTTCTGATTCAGTTGGCACATAATAATAACACAGCAAGGCCTTTCTGGGGAAATATGGGGACTTTTTCATCCCTTAACTCCTAATGTCTCTGTTCTTACCTCCACTTCCTTCTTTATTCAGCTTGGATGCACTATAACTAACTTATTGCCATTGACTTGCAACTGACTTGGAGATTACTCTTGACTGGGTTTTTCGAGGCTGTAAATAACATGGAAGGAGATTGGGCATCTTTCTCCTAGGGAGCGGCAGATCAATTTGAATCTCATGCCTTTGAATTGGCAATACAACTCCTTACTGACTAGGCCACCAATTACGATATATATATATATATATATATTTAAAATTTATTCACTTGATGTTTTATCATGTATCATGAGAAAAGGCTCAATGCTGGATCAATCTAATTGGAAAAATCCTGGGTCAAGGATATTACATAACTAGTGAAAATCAACTGGACTTGAAGATTTTAGGTGCTGTTAAGTGTGAGTAGTAGCGACTCTGAACAACATTTCGAAACATTTCCCTATATCCCACCATCCGCACAACCCCCACCACGGTCAAGCCCATTATTACTGTCACTGTAGGTTTTCCTCTCTTTAATTAACCCTCTACTTTTCCAAACATGATATCCTGCCCACATGAGACGCCAGGGTCTGGAGCCTCCTGCAAACATACCCAAAGTATGTGAGTATACCATTCTTGCATATAAGGAATATCTTGGTTGTACTTCCTCCAACAAAGACTTATTAGTTCTTTAGGAAGTGCAGGGGGTGTTTAGTACATAATCTTTCAGGAAAGATGCATACCTAGAATACAGCACATACAGTATGTCAGTACTAGGCAGTGGAGGCACAGAAAAAGAATTTACTTGTCCATGGTCAGAATCCGCTGGCTACTCCATGGGAGAAGGGTAGGCCATCTTCTTCCATGCAATTTACTGCCTCAGAAAACCTGCAGGAGGGTCGGTTCCTACTCAATGGCAAACGATAGCAACAATGATCAAATAGTTGTTGTTATTATGTGCCATCAAGTGGACTACAATTTATAGTGACTCCATGAAAAAACAGATCTGAGCCTTGTCCTTTTCTGCTTCATCTTCAGTATCTCTGATATGTTTGAGGCCATTTTTCGGTACTATGTTAATCCGCCTTGTTGGGATTCTTTCTCTTTTGTATTGACCCTGTACCTTTCCCAGCATTATGTTGTTTTTTGTTTTTTTTTTCCCCCAGGCACTGGCCCCTTTTGACAAAACGCCCAAAGTATGTGAAATTTCAACCTCTTTTCTTCTAAGGAGCACAGTGGTTGCAATTATACAATAAGTTTGTTTGTTCTTTTTGGCAGTTCGTAGAACATTCAATACTGTTTGCCAAAAATGCAATTCAAAGGCACCAACTCTTCTTTGGTCTTTCTCTTTTGTTGTCCAATTTTGACATGCATATGAAGCAATGGTAAATGTCATGGCATTTGTCAGACACCTTAGTCTTTAAACTGATGTTTTTGAAGATAGGTACTCCTATATATCCCTGCCTCTGATTTAGCTTGTCTCTCTTAAAGGGCTCAATAATGTTCTCTGTATCCTTATTTGGCTGTCTATTACTTTCTACAATAGTGTTTTCTAATCTGTATACTTGTTTAACCTCTACTCTTCCTCCTCTCTTGGTCTCAACAGATACTCTTGTCTCAGATGTTGTAAGCCATCATAAAGGACTCAACTATATCATGTTGACTATTCTATATCAGCTGTATTAATACTTCTGTCTACCTGTGCTCTATAACTCCTTTCTCTCCTGATTACTTTTCAATTACAAATAAACTGTAACTAATTTTATAATTATATAACTTAGAATTATAAATTTATATATACAATGTAATTTAAATATGACATAATTATGGAAATATATAGAAATAATATTAAATAACTTATAACTGTATCCTTTTGTGTCATCAAGTCAGAATCAACCCATAGCTGACCTTCCAGCAGGTTTTCAGAGGCAGGTAATCACACGGGAAGATTACTGTTCATCCTTCTCCTGTGGAACAGCTGGTGGATTTGAACCGTGTTAGCTAGGCCACCAGAGCTCCCTAATTTCTAACTATATAAGTTATAAATAGAATTATAAATTTGTATATAAGTTATAATTTAGATCTACTAGTTATATCATTGAGATATACTAGAAAGAAAGAATTCTTATAAAGAAATAATTTAGGTAATATTATAAATAAATAATATTATATATAAATTTTACTTCCTCTCCATAGTCTCTTCACTTAATACGTATCTTTCCTCTAATTCATAGTTCAACTAATTCAACAGGTTTTATACTCTTTTGTCTTTACATCTAACCTCTGCTTACTTATACTTGAATTTTGATAACTTAGTTTTCCTTTCTAGGACTTTGTTGAGCTTATTCTGGCTAAACTTGCAAATTTATGTTTTCATATTAAAGTCAATTAATAGTTTTTATTCTATATTGTATATTTATAATATTGGACATTATACACTTATGTAGTAATGTTTTATTTTCTAGATTTTTTTTAAAGCTCATACTATCTTTATTTTGGGGAGGGTGGAGGGAAAGTGCCAGAGAAGATCCTTGATGAGCTGGATTTAATCAGTGACTGGGTTAATGGGGTTGATGTGTCAGAGACAATAAGTTTGGCACAAGAATAGAGCAGGGTTCAAAGCTATTGTGCAAAGGGTTGTTATGAGTCGCAAGTGACTCAACGGCACATAACAACAGTAACAACATTCTCCTACTATTTCTCTTAGTTCTTCAACTACTATATGTTTCTTTCTTTTGAAGGCTCTTTAAAGTACCTTCTTAGCAAAATTTGGGCTTTATTTGGTCTCAACTTTGACCTTTTTTACTTAATACAATAATTTTGATGTCATCTATATTCCAATAATTCTCAACTTACATCATCATTCTCTAACCTTCTGTTAAACTCTAGTCTTACATAATTAAGTATTGGATTCTGTCTACAATGTCCTAATAAGTGGTTACCCAATTCTTATTTGGATGAGAGCTGTATCTCAACTAGTTAACTTAAATAATCTTCTAATGGCTTCTTTGCCTCCAGATTTGGTTATCTCTTTTCTAGACTCTAGTCAAGATGATATTTTTACACACAGAACATTTCCCAAACCTTGTTGGAAATATTCCTGAGGCTTTTCGTTGCACTCAAGGTAATTTACTAAGACTTAAAGGTTTTCTATGACTTCATTTCAACCTAGCGCCATTGCTCATTAGTTTTCCCTCAAATTCCATGTTTTACCTGTATTTCACTTTTCTTGATTGAACGTCATATCCTACCAGGCCATTTTATACTTTATTTATTTTTATTTTTTTACATGAAGCATTTTTCTGACCTGCTTCCACTTGCCTACCGAGTTTTTCCTTCAGGAAATCTTCCTGATCACTCAAATGAGGTAGGTGATAATGCTATGTGGTCCAGAGAAACTTAAAGTTCCCCTTTTCAGTACTTATCACCTTCTCTTGTGCTCTCTTTTAAACAAATTTCTTCTCGAGAAGAAGAACTGTATATCTTGGCCACCATCATATCTTACCTTTGCTCACAGTTTCTGGGACATAAATACTCCGTTAAGGCTAATTCAATGAATGAGTATATTTCCAGCTGTGGGAAATCTGATACAAGACTGGAGGGAGCAATGGAAGACATGAAAATGAAAACTTTTAAGAAGAGACAGTTACAGAAACAGTCTTTGTCAAAATAAAAATCAGTTTCTTTTCTGGGATTTCCCGCCCCCTGCCCAAGATTTTGTTTTACTTAAAGACCTTATATTGAAAGTGAATTCCTGGGTAATATAAACAATGTCTTCAGTAACTAATCAAAAGGTTGGAAGTTTAAGTCGACACAGAGGTGCTCTGGAAGAAAACCTGGAGAACTATGTCTGAAAAATAAGAAATGTTGAAAACCTTCTGTGACACTGTTTTGCCTTATTCTGACACATATATGGTTTTGTTGAGTACAAATCAACTTGACAACAATGGGCAAATGTTAATCACTGGAAAAAGGAAATGACCCTAATATTCATCTAGGACCTCTAATAGAATATAGTATTCTTCTACATAAAATTTAGGAGATCTCTGAAAGTTCTTGCCTTTCCATTGTACAACAGATTACTAACTCAATTTTTAACTGTTCTATAGGCCACAAATATTAGAGCGCTGGTGGCCTAATAGGTAAAAAATGGCACTGCCAGTCCATAGGCAAGTGGTTTGAATCCACTGGCTGCTCCTTGAGATAAAGATGAAAACTTTTCTCCCATGAGATTTACAGCCTCTGAAAACCTGCTGAAGAGTCAGTTATGAGTTAGGTTCAGCTTGATGACACATAAGCACAACAACTTTTCTTGAGCATGTTTACCTTTTTCATGTATTTAATGTAATAAGAATATATTTAAATTTAGCTCCATTTTCTACCTTCTAAGGACTCAAGTAAGTTAAGAGTATTGTTTCCTGGTCTCCGATGACACCTTTTTTCCAATTCCTTTTTCGATAACTATTCTAAATCATAACATGTCTTCTTCTTCAAATACTTATATCATACCTTTCTCTGTGTCTTTCAATTTCTTCCTCTGAATAGAGAGGGTGGAACATGTGTTTGAAAGAGTTTTATCCCTAACACAATCCATGTGACCTCCATGTCTTCTAAAATGATTTCTTGGGGGAATGCTTGTGATTGCGAGGATCACATGTAATTTCCTGCTGAGCTGTTTAGCATGTGCAAATTACCATTTGACCTCCATAGTGACATATTTGTCATAGCAATTTTCACTTCTAGTGAAACAAGTTAAACTGCCTTAGTAAAAGTGATTTTAAGCAGTAATTCTTCATATGAAACCTTTCACACAGATCTGCCACTATGTGTTTTACAGATTGATACCTGGGCTTCAGATATTTCTTTTCATGTTGTTTTTAATAAGAAGCACAATATTTCCATAACTCATATTTGGAATGGTTCCTGGTTTTGGAAGCAGATTATTAAAACTGAGCATATGGAGGTCTTAAAGTAGAACCTTATGGGGGAAAAACAGTTGATCAAGTCTATTTTGCAGCATTGAAAAATTAAATGCTTAAAAAATCTTGGTAAAGCAGGCTTATTCTTTAGAACTTTTTAACATCCTGATTTTGTAAACTATTTGTGTTAGAAAAGTTAAAAACTACATTGATATCTCATCTGACATGATTACTTTTAAAGAATTATATTCAATCCTTTCTTTTTTTTTAAGTTGGCCATATTTAGGACAGTCAAAGGTTTATGTTTTATGTTTTTCTTTTTAAGGGAATCATAAAAATGAAGTTAAATATCCAATGATTGACTTTACAGAGAAGTATTATAGAAAAAGATAAAAGCATCAGTGGTAGAATTCTTGTCTTTCATATAATGAGGCTTCGCCTCATGTACTTTGGATATGTTGCTAGGAGGGGCTTTTCCTTGGAGAGGAACATGATATTGGGAAGGATGGAGGGTTGACAAAGGAGCTGTCAAAACCAAGGTAGATTAGAAAGAAATACTTGGTAGTATGTTTTAAAAAATGAACCAGTGCAAACCCTGTGCACTTCACAATGGTCTGATATGAAAATAACGAGGTGGATGGTGAGAGACTAGGCAGTGTTATCTTTCATTGTACTAAGCTTGAAACTGACTCAATAGCAATGGAAAACAACAAATATCAGAGTAAATATAAAGTAATATAACAAAACTCTGATTGAAATAGAATTTATTTCAGCATCATTCCAAAATTTGTTTCTGAATCAAATTTTATCACATCCACTCATATGCCTTTCCTTTCTTATGACTTGGATATTTTCTTAAGGGAATATGATCAGAAATGTTGTTAATATTTAGTGTGCATTATGAGTCCTTTTTACCAAATTTCATTTAGTAAAAAATGTCAGCCCTCAGTTACATGTTTGTTGTCCAAAGACAAACAGGATACAACTTTTTAAACAATCTATCAGAATGAAATGAAAGCATATCAACAAAATTATTACAGCAGTGTATGAGACATGTTGTTGTTGTTATGTGCCGTTGAGTCGCCTGCGACTCATAGCGACCCTATGAGACATACTCTCCTAGAAATGTGTTTAAGGTGCAATGGGAATACTGAACTAATTAGCCATTTATTAGATGACTACAGATAGATATAAAGGCATATATAAAATCCGTTAAGATTATACTTGTTCTACCTATGGTCAACTGATTTTTGACAAGGAGATGAAGTCAGTTAAGTGGGGAAACGACAGCCTTTTAAAAAAATGGTGTTGGCAAAATTGGAACTATCTGCAGAAGACTCAAACAAGATCCACACCTCACTCCATATGCAAAAACTAAACCTAGGTGGATTATGGACCTAGAAATAAAACCAAGAACTATAAACTTCATTAAAGAAAAACTTGGAAGAACTCTAGAAGTCCTAATTCACAACATAAACAGTCTTCCAAGTATCCTGAAAAATGTACAACCAGGAGAAAATAAAAATAGATGAATGGGACCTTCTAAGAATCAAATCCCTATGCACATCCAAAAACTTCTCCCACAGGGTAAAAACGGAAGCCACAGACTGCAAAAAAAGTGTTTGGCAATGCCATGTAGATAAGGGAGTTATATCTAGAATTTATAAAATACTTAAGCACCACAGCATAAAGGTAAATAATCCAATTGAAAAAATGGGCACAGGATGTGAACAGACACCACCACAGAAGACATTCAGATGACCAACAAGCACATGAAGAAATGTTCCAAACCCATAGCTCTGAGAGAGGTGCAAATCAAAACAACTATGAGATATCATCTCACCCCAGTCAGAATAGCAAAATTTAACAAAACAGCAAGCAACAAATGTTGGCAGGGTTGTGGGGAGACTGGAACCCTTATTCACTGTTGGTGGGAGTATAAAATGGTGCAACCATTGTGAAAGGTGGTATGGCGCTTTATTAAAAAGTTGCAAAAAGATACCATTTGACCCAGCAATTCCACTACTGTGAATATATCCCACAGAGACCGTAACTCCCACCCAAGCAGATATATGTACACCCATGTTTATAGTGGCTTTGTTCACAATGTCAAGGAGTTGGAAGCAACCTAAGTGCCCATCAACAAACGAATGGATAGAGAAGCTGTGGTATATTTACACAATGGAATACTATACTACTTCGAAAATCAAGGAACTCATGCCATATTACTCAAATTGGGTGACCCTGTAGGACATTATGCTGAGTGAAATATCTCACAAAAGGACAAATACTGCATAGGACCACTGTTGTAAAGCAGGACTGACATCAGGGTTTCAGGGAGACTCAGAAAGATGGGATAAATAATGTATAGTGTATTGAAACAGTTGAGGGAGAAAACTGTTTAAAAGGACTATGTGATTAGGTATTATTGTCATGACAGGAGTCCAGAATGAAGGTTGCATAGTGGAGTGGACTTGGGGGGAGGGATTGCCTAAGAATGAAATAATTTTTCTTTTACTTTTCAAAGAGAAGAGTGATTTGGGGGGATGGAGAGGTGGACAGGGAGAAAAGTGCAACAATGCATGAATTTAGATCCTCAGTCTCTCTAAACTTTCATTAAAATTAATAAAAAGAATAAAAAAGGAATCACTGTTAAAAAAGAAAAAAAATTATACTTGTTAAAAGCATTGGGCTTAGCTTGGTACAATTAGATTTCAAGATCCATGTGGGAAAGTGGGAAATGATTCTGGAAATACAAGCAGGTCATATTCTTATAGCCAGTGGAAAATATTCACAGTGTTAAACAGAGAAACATTACAGTCAAATTTGCTTTCAAAAAAGATGCCTCTACCAGTACCATGTGATTGGATTGAATGATGGTCAAACTGTGTCAAGGACTAGGATCCTGTTGTACTCCAAAACGACAAAGGATTTTATCATCATGCACTAACAATAGAAAGATGTAAAATATGTGGGAGAGTTTAGAGGAAATCATAATTTATATGCTTGAATGATTATTTTAAAAAAAATCAGAATTTTTATAAAAGGAAGAAACAACAGATAAGGTTTTTGGTTTTCTGAATCTGGCAACTAGATTTATCTTAGTGTTTCTAACAAGAAACTTGGGAAAATAAGAAAATTATTTCAACTTTTATTTGTTGATTTAAAAAAAACAAATTGGACAGCCACATACAATAAACTACTAAAAGTATAAACCTAAAGAACAAAGAGAAATAAAAAGAACAAAGAGAAATAAAATCTAAGGACTACTTATATACTTGTATGTAGAAGAAAACTCACTCATTGCTGTCAAGTTTGAATCACTTAATAAAACACCATTAATAAAGGTAAAACTATCCAAGTTGTGAAGACCATGTTATGGGTTACCAATTAGATGTTCCATTTTTATTCATAGCATATTTTGAGTAGACCTTTTTGTTACTTTTCTTTGCTGGAGAAGAAAACTGTAAATTTTTAAGATACCAATTGACATATTTCAGCTAACAGATGCTGCCCTAGATGTGCTCACCAATTTGTGCCAAGAAATCTGGAGAACAACCACTTGGCCAACTGACTAGAAGAGATGTATATGTGTTCCTGTTCCAAAGAAAAGTGATCCCACAGAGTGTGGAAACTATCAAACAGTATCATTAATATCTCATGCAAGCAAGATTTTACTGACGACTATCCTAAAACAACTGGAACAGCACATCAACAGAGAACTACCAGAAGCTCAGGCTGGGTTTAGACGGGGTCATGGTACTAGGGATATTGTATCTAATGTTCGATGGATCTTGGCTGAAAGCAAGGAGTAGCAGAGGAATATCTATCTTTGTTTCATTGATTACACAAAGGCATTTGACTGTGTGGATCATAACAAACTGTGACTAACTCAGAAGAATGGGAATCCCAGAACCCTTGATTGTGCTGCTGTGAAACCTATACTAGGACCAGAAGGCAGTCATCAGAACAGAGCAAGGAAACACTGCATGATTCAAAATTGGGAAGGGTGTATGCCAGGGCTGTATCCTGTCTCCATACCTTTTCAATCTTTGTGCAGAACAGGTTATCTGGGAGGCTGGACTCTATGAGGAGAAATATGGCATCAGGTTTGGAGGAAGAATCATCAACAAGCTGTGGTATGCAGATGACACAACCCTGCTCGCTGAAACTGAGGAGAACCTGAAGTACTTGCTGTGGAAGGTCAGAGACTGCAGTCTTCAGTATGGATTGAGGCTCAATATCAAGAAAACAAAGATTCCCACCACTGGGCCAATTGGCAGCATCATAAGGGATGGTGAAGAGATTGAGATTGTTTGCTGTTTTGGTTTGCTTGGATCCACAGTCAACACTCTTGGCACCAGGAGCCAGGAAATTAAAAGACGTATTGTGATGGAAAAGTCTGTGGTTAGAGACCTCTCTAAAGTGCTGAAGTGCAAAGACATCAGTATGGAAACTAAGGTGCGCCTGATACATGCCATAGTCTTTGCAATCACTACTTACGCAGCAGAGAGCTGGACAATGACTAGGGATGATAGAAGGAGAATTGATGCCTTTGAGCTGTGGTGTTGGAGTATTGAATATACCATGGACTGGTAGGAAAACAAACAGACATCCTGGAAAGCGTGAATCCAGGCTGCTCCTTGGAGGCAAGCATTTGGAAGTCTTGACATACTTTGGATATGTTGCAAGGAGGAACTAGTCCTTGGATATCATGCTTGGGAGAGTGGAGGGACAGCACCGGAGAGAAAGACCCTCAATGAGATGGATTGATTCAGTGATTGGGGTAATGGGGGTAGGTATGTTGGAAATGGTGAGATTGGCACAGGATAGGGCAGAGTTTAGGGCTGTTATACATAGGGTCGTTCTGAGTTGCAGCCAATTAGTAATTACTTTTAAAATTTTAATTAGTAATTACTTTTAAAAGTTTATTAAAAATACCCATGATGTCAAAACCACAATCTAAAAAGTTATGTCAAAAGAATTCTTTTAAGAGCAATATTATAATATTTTGCCCAAGGATGAAAAAGTGAGAAGGTTATAAAATCATAGGAAATTTCCACATTTAAGGGCTAAGCAAATGAGAAGTAGCAAAAGTGTGGAGGCAGAAGATGGAGTTAGACTCTTAGAGGAAGAGTAGACAGAAAATGATATAATGAAAGTAACAAAAAAACCCCAAAACCAAAAAAAACCCACAACCCTACACACTAAAAAAAAATGGCCTGTGTGTCAGAGTAGAATGATGATTATAAAGTTTCCAATGGCTGAATTGTCATCAGTCTTTCCTTCTGAGATACTTCTGATAGTGACAATCCTTTAACCTTTGGCTATCAGCAGAACATCCTGACCATTTGAATTACCCAAGGATTTTATCATGAAAATAGAGAGAGGGAGATTTGTGAAAGAAATCTAGCTAACAAGAATTTGACAAATAGGAAGCTGTGATAGCCTTCAAACAACTCATCTCAATGTTACGGGGTAATAACCAACTCATAGCTGACCCTTGAGTAGGTTTGTAGAGAATATAAATCACAGAGGAAGAGATTGCTCATCTTTCTCCCATGGAGCACCTGGTGGGTTCAAGCCACTTCACCTGCCTTTGGGCTGGTAGTGAAACTCCCTACCAACTAGGCCACCAGAATTTTTAATGTTAATCTTGCAAAATATCAACTATTGTCAGTTTGTGGGATAAAGAGTAATGAACTGAGGGAATGAAAGCAAGAACAATGCCTAAGAATAATTGCCAAAAATTTAATGAAAACACAATGCCTATTATGGTAGTAATGTTTTTTTGTGTTTTTTATCATGGTAAGGGCTTTTTATTTTTTTCCTTGAGAAAGAATGAAATATTCAAGAATGAAAATATTCAAAAATGAAAATATCCAAGGTATTGGAAAAGAAGTTAGCTGAGAGGAAAAGTTTGAGCATAAATATAAAGTTTATGAATTTTTATAAAGTAGGAAGAACTGTGATTCTTACTCTTGTAGAGGAACTGGTCATGGGAGGAAGAAATCACATTCTGACCTCTAAGGTCAGAAAAATAGTAAAATACGGATGCTAAAATAGGTAGGCTTACTATATGCGTAGGGAGCTCTGGAAGTCTAGAGGTAAGAAGCTGTGCTGCAACCACCAGGTCTTGCAGTTGGAATCCACCAGCTGTTTGACAAAAGAAGACTGGGCAATCTCATCGCTAGTGGTTAAATGCCTCTGAAAACCTGCCAGAGGGTTAGCTATGGGTCAATTCCAACTCGATGATGCATAACGAGAACAACTGTAGGTGTATATATAGAGAGGATGGTGACCTAGTGGAAAGAAACTGTGCTGCAACCCCAAAGTCAAGTGGTTTGAATCCACCGGTTGCCCGGCAGAACGTACGAATTACTGCCTCTGAATACCTACTGGAAAGTCAGCTAGGGGTCAGTTCCGATGCTCCAGTACACAACAACAATAGGGAAGATTTGATGAAATTCTGAATTTTATTTTACATGCAGACACATTTTCTCATGGAACTCCAAATTGATGAAGTTATTGGTTGAAGTGAAGTGGGTAAAGATGAGACAATAGATACAGTACTTATGTTTTAAAAAAAAAAAAAGTATGTTTGTAGATGTGTACCCTGAGGAGTGAGAGTCTTTTAAATTCAAAAGCAAATCTGCTGACATTCATTCTGATCTCATGATGATGCCGACGCCATGTTGCGGAGTGGAAGTGCTCTCCATTGTTAGGTGTTCTAAAACTACAACCTGATGGAAGTAAATCATAAAGTCTTTCTTTCTGTGCTTCAGGGTTTATTCAAAGAGCTGAAGTTTCACTGCACAGGGGAAAAGAAGATTCTGAGCAATACTGAGTGAAAATGCCATATTTGAATTTGTATTGGGGGCAATCTGTGATTTGATGGCAGAAAAAAAAATTAGGAAGGAAGAAACAAGTATAGATACGTTTATAAACAAAAGTTTAATGGTAAGAGTGGGTTGTGAAGAGAAGGAAGATACTGATTATAGGGAATTTACCCTAAATAATTATCTCTAAGTTCTTTGTGAAGGTAGAGGAAGGGAATGTGAGGGGAGGAATAAGAGACTGTGGGTGAAAATGATGATTGTTTTGTAGAGCTGCTTCAAGGGTATGTAAGGGATTAGATTAGCGTCACACAGCACATTGTGGAATTAGGATACTTAACCTCAAGTGGAAAAGTACAAATGTGCAATGCTACCAATCGGCCAACTTGTGGGTGTGCATGTGAATGTGTGTGAATATAAGTTAGTTAAAAGAAAAAGACAAAGGGATAAAAAATATTATGGCTCTGATAAGGAAGCAAAGAAGATGAGTTTAACAGTTTAAAGTAATGGTCTGTTAAATATTCTCCATAACTTTTGATATCCATGAAATATAATCTGAAAAGATGTGAAATCTCCTCTTATTGATTGATTTGCATTTCAGATAACTTTTGGACAAGAGTTACATGTTTTTGTTACCACTACAGTGTCTGGTGGCAGTGTTTGGTGGAGCTCCCCAATTTAAACAAGTTTGGAAGCAGGAGTGGGTGGCATCCACTTCCAAAATAACTTGCCTCCAAAAACTCTATGAACTTTGAGAAATGATGAAAGTTATACAAGTGTTCAGGTCTTTTGTTCATCGGCTCATATGAGCTGTCAACGATTCGATGGCACTTAACAACAATAACAACAACAAGAGAGCTCTGTTGGCCTAATGGACAGAAAGTGGATGATTTTACTCTGCAGTCTTCAGGCCTGGTTTTAATTATTTTTGGTCAAAAATTCTTCTAAGTGATATAGCACTTGTCCGTCCATTTGCTGTAGAGAGGTAACTTGTGACACAGATGTATCAAATGGGATAATGGTTATTCATGGTGGACAGTGTTTGGTGGAGCTCCCCGATTAAAATAAGCTTGGAAGCAGGAATGAGATCTAATTCTGAAATAGCTTACCTCTGGAAATGGTATAAACTTGGAGAAATGATGAAAGTTGCACAAGTGTTCAGGTCTTTCATTCACAGGGTCGCTATGAGTTATCTATGACTTGATGGCACTTAACAACAACAACAACAGTGTCTGGAGAAGAGCTCTTGTAGTGCAATGAACAATTGCTTGATTGCTAATCAAAAGTTGAGTGGTTTGAACATATTACTCAGTTACTCTGTCTTAGAGGGTTGACAATGAGTCACAATCAACCTAATGTTAAGGAGAAAATTACTGGAATAGTCACAGGCTTTTTAATGAATTTTTAATAATACTGTCTAAAACAATTCCTGCTGTCTCCAGCAATGGTATTTTTTTTTAAGTTTAGCCAAAATGTGTCATTTAATGACAAATAAAATTTTAACAAAGCACCACATCAATTATAGAAGTGAACAGGTCATTAAAGGAGTGTCAGCAGTTGTTGTTAGATGCCATCGAGATGAGTGTGGCCCACAGTGACCCCAGAATAACAGATCTGAACTCTGTCCTATCCTATACCATCCTCAGGCTTCCCGACACAATAGAGCCAATTGCGGCAATAATCATGTCAATATACCTGGTCAAGGGTCTTTCCTTTCTTATTATCACATCCTTCTTCAAGGGATAGCCTCTACTAGCAACATGCCCACAGTATGTGAGGAGAAGTTTTATCATCTTTTTTGTTTCTTTTTTTAAATCTGTTGTTGGGGTTGATTGCCATCGAGTCAAGCATGACTCACAGTGACCCTATAAACTAAAGACCTGAAGCCTTTCTATAACTATCATCATTTCTCAAAGTTCATAGTTTCCAGAACCAGGTTGTTTTGGAAGTGGATGCACTCCTGCTTCACTATAAATGGTTTGGAATTATTTATATTGTTTATTCTACTTTTGTACTGTTTTACTTACAAAGTTTGTATACATTGTTTTTCACACCAAATCTTCCCCCTTTCCTCTACTCACCTCTCCCTCCACCCATTAAATTGCGCAACCTATGGTTAATTAAGCTTCTGCCTTACCCTTGCCCCTCTGCTCCTCTGTTCTGGGCTTGGATCATTCTACACATTCTACAATACTGGTCTTGTACAGTATTTGTCTCTATGAAACTGGGTTAGGTCACTTAGCATAATGCTCTGCAAACCCCCCAAGTTAGGTGGTAATTTATAAAATCATTGCTCCTGTGTGTTGCATAGTATGCCATTATGTGACTGTACCATAATTTCTCAATCCATTCCATTGTGATTGAACATTTGGGCTGTTTCCATGTTCTTGGATGATGAATAACGCTGCTGTGAACATTGGTGTATAAGTTTCTGTGCCTCAGTTCTCATTTTCTCAGGGTCTATTCCAAGCAGTGAAATAGCTAGGTCATTTGAAATTTCCATATTTAGCTTTTTGAGGAAGTGCCAAACTGCCTTCCAGGGTGGTTGTAGCATTTTACAATCTGACCAACAATGTATAAGAGTTCCTATTTCACCACATTCTCTCCAACATTTATTACTTGATGCCCTGTTAAAATTTGTCACTGTTACTGGAATGAGGTGGTATCTCATTGTGGTTTTTATTTGTATCTCCCTTATTGCCAGTGATTCTCAACATTTCTTCATGTGTCTATTGACCATCTGAATGTCCTCCTCTGTGAAAAGTCTTTCCATGTCTCTTGCCCACTTTGTAATTTGTTTATCAGTCTTTTTCTTCTGGAGGCCTAGGTGTATTCTGTAAACTTTCATTATGAGATCCTTGTCTGAAATGATTTTACCAAATGTTTATTCACAGTATGTAAGTTTTCTTTTCACCCAGTTAGAAAAAGTTGTTAATGCACATAGGGATTTAATTTTTAGAAGGTCCCATTCATCAATTTTATCCTCTTCATATTGTACATTTCTGACTGTATTTGGCAGTCTCTTTATACCATAAGACTTGGCCTTCTAAGCTTGATCCCAGTTTGTTTGTGAGTTTTATGGTTTTGAGCTTTATTCCCACACCTCTGCTCCACCTTGAACTGACTTTTGTGTATGGTGTGAGATGTGGATCCTGTTTCAGCTTTCTGTAGGTAACAGTCCAATTTTGTCAGCACCATTTGTTGGAGAGGTTGTCATTTCCCCATTTGATAAGTTTTATTTTCTTGTCAAATATCAGTTGATTGTAGATAGATGGG
>NW_006399793.1:3522590-3524470 GCF_000299155.1 Elephantulus edwardii
TTGTTCATTTCCTCTAAGTTTTCAAATTTATCAGAGTATAGCTTTTCATAATATTTCAATATTACAGGTTTAATTTCCTTTCGTTCCGTTGTGATGTCAGCTATTTCATTCCTTAATCGGGTTATTTTTGTCTTCTCCTTTTTTTCTTTTGTTAAATTTGCCAATAGTTTGCCAATTTTATTGACTTCATGGAAAGTCAATTCCTGATCCTTCAATTACTTTTCTGTTTTCTATTTCATTGATTTCTGTTCTTTTTCTTATAATTTCCTTTCTTCTAGAAGCTGTTGAGTTAGATTGTTATTTTTCTATTTGATGAATTAGATCATTATTTTTGCTCTTTTTTCTTTTTAAATGTGTTTGTCTATTGCTATGAACTGCCTAAGCTGCATCCCAGAGATTTTGGTACATTATATTACTTGCATTATCATTAGTTTTGAGGAACTGTTTAATTTCATTCTTTATTTCTTCTAAAACCCAGTCCTGTTCTAGCAGGGTGTTATTTAGCTTCCATTTTGGTGGCTTTATAACCTTTACCCTCTTGTGATTAATTTCTAGTTTTATGGAATTGTGCTCTGAGAAGATACTTTGTGTTATTTTAATATTTTTTAATATGTTGAGGCTTGCTTCATGTACCTAACATGTAATCAATTATGGAGAATGTACCATGTGTACTTGAGAAGAAAGGGAATTGAGTTTTAGTTAGGTGCAGTGCTTGGAATACATCCACAAGGTTGAGTTGGCTGACTGTAGAGTTTAGGTCTTCTGCATCTCTATTAAGTTTCTTTTGAGCTGACCTATCCTCTGGTGAGGGTGATGTGGTAAAGTCTCTTACCACTATTGTGGTGCCGTTTAATTCTTTCTTCAATTCTTTTAACAGATGTTTTATGTTTCTAGCAAGTCTATTATTTGGAGCATAGCTGTTGACCAATGTTATATCTTCTTGATCTACTGTTCATTTAATAATTATATAGTGTTCTTCCTTACCTTGTATGGTGATTTTAATTGTAAAGTCCATTTTATCAGAGATTAGTATTGCCACTCCTGCGTTTCTGAGGTTTCCGTTAGCTTGGTATATTTTCCCCACTAGCCCTTGATTTTGAGTCTATATTTCTCGTTTATTAGATATGTCTCTTACAGACAACATATTGATAAGCTTTTTTTAATGCTTTCTGCTACTTTTTTTCTTGTATTGGTGCATTTAGTCAATTTACGTGAAATACAATTATTGACAGGCCAGACATTATTGTTGCCATTTTGCTGTTTCTTTTGTTGTTGTTGTTTCTTGTTACCATCCATTCACTTTTCTTTGTTTTCTCTCTGTGAAGGACTTCCCTTAAAATTGCTTGTAGATTTGGTCTTGTTTTCACAAATTCCTTAAGTTCTTTATTTCTGCAAAGGATATGATTTCTCCTTAATATTTGATGGAGAGCTTTGTTGGGTACAGGATCCTAGGCTGGCAATTGTTTAATTTCACCTTTCTGTATATCCCACTGTATTCTTGCTCACATATTTTTTGCTAAAAAAATCATAACTTATTGTAATTGCTTTTCTTTTATAGGTGACTGTTTTTTCTAGTGCTTCATTCAATATTCTATCCTTATCTTTTATTTTGGAGAATTTGTGCTGTATCTTGATATTTTTTTTCTTTTTTGGTCTAGTCTATTTGGTGTTCACTGAATTTCATTAATGTAGTTTTCCTCATTTTTTATAATACCTGAGACGTTTTCTTCTACTACCTCTTCTACAGATTTCTCAGTGATTTCCTATCCCTCTCATATTCTGGAATTCCAATTATATGTATGATATTTTTTAATGTATCCCACATGATTTTAATGTTTTCTTCTTTTTTTAATGTTTCGCCTCTGATTTATCTCTAGTAT
>NW_006399793.1:3525365-3557897 GCF_000299155.1 Elephantulus edwardii
TGTACCATGGACTGCCAAGAAAACAAACAGATTCATCCTAGAGAGGGTTAAACCAGGCTACTCTTTGGAGGCAAGGATTCTGGGGCTTCGTCTGACATACTTTAGACATGTTGTAAGGAAAGACAGGTCTTTAGAGAGGGACATCTTGCTGGGTAGAGTAGAAGGACAGCGAAGGAGGGGAAGACCCTCTATGAGGTGGATTGATTCAGTGACTGGGGTAATCGGGATGGGTGTGACAGAGGCAATGCGATTGGCACAGGATAGAGCTAGGTTTAGGGCTGCTGTACACAGGGTCGCTATGAGTTGCAAATGACAGCACATAACAACAACAACAGCATGTTGGATACTTCTGCCATTTTAGTCTTAATAGTCTGGATTTCATCTTCACGCCTTTCTATTATCTCTAGTACTGTGTTGCAGTACCTTCTCTATCTTGTTATGTTTCTTTGAAAAAAATTTTAGTACCTTTTTATCTCTAATTTCAATTTTTTTCTTTCACTTTTTAAAAAAATTTTCTTCCTTATTTGTACAATATCCTCCTCATCAATATATTTCTTCTGATTCTACGTCTCTCAAATGTTTGCTTTCTAAGTGATTTCCATTGCTTCTCCCACCATTTGCACCTTCTTCGGTAGCTCTTCAAATAATGCTTCATCAATATATATTTTTCTAATTCTTTACCTCTAGGTTATTCACCTCTAGGGTATTCTCTTCATATGTGGCATGCATTGTTTCTTTCATCATTTTTACTTTCATTCATAGCTGTTCAAATGTCTTCATATCAACATATATCATCTTGACTGGTGTATTCATGAGATCTCTAATATTCTCTGCCTTTTTGGAGAAGGCTTATTTGGTTTTTTTCACAGCTGTGGAGCTACCTGCTGCTTTCTTGACATTACATAAAGTTTTTCTTCATAAGTGTTAATTTATTTCAATTGTGTCTACAAAAGTTTGTGGTAGTTCTTGCCTTTATAATGTTATTAATTAGTTTCCAAGTTAAAATGTTCAATCTATGGTGTGAGCTACTCAATCTACTGTAAATCCTTTCTGGCAAAATTTGCCTTTCCTAAAGTCTTTGTGGTTCTCTGTTCTACACTATAACTCTGTTTGCATCTTGCCTTAATGTAGTCCCCTATAGGCCTCCTTCGTATATGAAGAGGCTGAGTGGTGTGAGACCAAGTGCTCTACTCAAGTAATTTCTCATATACCTTTTCTCCTGGAATTTAATATTTTCCTTTGCCTCTAGATTATCTAGATTATCTATCAGCACTGCCAGCTCAAGCAGTTTGCATGCAGAGTGTCTCAAGTCAGACTCTCTCTCTCTTGCAGAGTGCTATGAAAAGTCTTTCCTCTGCTTGAGGTTCTGTATATAAAGTCTCTTGTCCTGTTTTGCCCCTGGAATGGCCCCGTAGCTGCGGGGACAAGGACCCCCATATGGAGGGACCTATAACCTCAGGAATGCCTCAGTCCCATCTCCCCACCAGCAATGGGAGGTATGGTATTTTAAACTGCTTCATATGCATGTGAGAGTTGGAAAATGAATAAGGAGGACCTTTGGACTGTAGTGTTGGTGAAGAATATTCAGTATGCCATGACTTTCAAAAGAATAAATTATGTTTTGAAGTATAGGTAAGATACAGAGTGATCAGAGTTTGTCTCACATATTTTGGGCATGTGATCTGGAGCAGCAGTGATATCAGGGAATGTAAAGTAGAAGGTCACTGAAAAAGACCTTCAAGGAGATATATTGACACAATGACTACAATAGTAGGTTTAAGCACAGTAGGAGTTGTGAAGATGGCACAGAACAGGATGGAGCAGGGCTTCACTCTGTTGTATGTAGAGTTGCTGTGAGTTGTACATTACTTTCTGGCACCTAACTCCAACAAATTATATCATAAGAAGAGATAATGGAAATTTAGTGTTGAACATTATAATTATTTGAAGTGATTATCATTTCATTCTTCTCAGAAACAATTGATTGACATAAGTTTATAGAGGACTGATGAGAATAATGAGTGGTTTTGGTTGAACGGTTTATCTGGAGTCTATGGGATTGTCTATTAAAGGCAAAAAATGAAGAATCAAAGTTCCAGCACAGTTAAGAATCAGGCTTTGAATAAAAGATTATACTTTTCAAGAAAACAGGCTGAAGTTAAGTAAAATCTCTTACAACAAGAACAAGGTGTTATTGTGAATAAAAAATAATAGGTTGGAAGTTTGGAGATAAGAAAAAGAATGAAGAATTTGGAACCATACACTAAAACATCATCAAGTATTTTGGAGAGGTTTTATACATAGTTCAAAGAGACCAAGGTCTTCATGAACTAGCAATATGAGGAGAATTTCTGGTCTTCAGAATAAGATGTACTTTGAGGTTTCAGGTAGGACACAGTATTAGACCTTTGTTATTGTTAGCTATGGTGTACTCAACTTTGACTCAAAATAATCCCATATAACAGAAAAGAAAAAAAAATCCTCCCATGGAGTCTTCTAGATTGTAACCTTTATGGGAGCAGATTGCCAGGTCTTTCTCCTCCTGCAGAGCCACTGAATGTATTTTAAACACCAACTTTTAGGTTAGCAGTCAAATGTTTAATTCTTATGTAACCAGGACAAAGCTTTTCTAGAATTATATAGGTGCTAAAGTATGTTGTTGTTGTTGTTAGGTGCTGTAGAGTTGTAGACGACTCATAGTGACCCTGTGACCGAAAGGCCTGAGCACGGTTCATACATAGAGTTTCCAGAGGCAAGCCATTTTGGAAGTGGATGCTGCTCCTGCTTCCAGGCTTGTTTTAGTGGGGAAGCTCCAGCCAACACTGTCCACCATGGGTGCCCATTACCACGTTTAGCACATCACTGTCACAGTGTTCAGCATCACAGCAACCATGAGTTACCTCTATACAGCAATGCATAGACCAGTGCTATACTACCTAGAAGAATGTTTGACAGGAAGACAATTTTGGGCTTAATGCCACCTCCTGCCTTAAACCCTAGGCCAAGCCTGGCTTTCCTCGCTCCTGGGGGCAGAGCAAACCTGCACATCAAACACAATCCCAGAGGAGCACTCGACTCCCAAAAGCTTGTCGTAATTCCTGCGCTCACACCACCATGCTCCCTCTGGCAAGAAGTCACTGATTGTGCTAGAATATAGTATTAGATATTTCATGAATTGACAAAAGAACAAAGAGATATGTCTTAGAGAAAGTACAGCCAAAGTGGTCTTTATACTTTGGACATGTAAGTAGGCAACACTATTTCTTGGAAAGGGGCATCATGCTTGGAGAGATGGAGGGTCAGAAAAGGAAAGGAAGACCCCAAAGGTGAAGGATTGACACAGTAATTGCAGCAATACACTCAAGTGTGTCAGAGATGATAAGGATGGCACATATAGGACAGGGTTATGTCTATTGCTTAGAGGGTCTCTACGACCACCAACCTGACCATACATTATTGGGTTGTTGGAATAAAATGATAAAAGGATGATAAGTAGAGAATTATTTTAGCCTTTGTTTCTTTTTTACTTGATAGTAAAAAAAGTCTCCTGTATTCACTAAATAAGAGGAGTTTTTATATATAAATGATAGCACCGGTCTGTCCATTTGCTGTACAGAGGTAACTCATGGTTGCTGGGATGCTGAACACTGTGACACTGATGTGTCAAATGTATAATGATTCCACATGGTGGACAGTGTTTGGTGGAGCTTCCTAATTAAAACAAGCGTGGACAGGAGTGGTATCCACTTCCGAAATAGCTTGCCTCTGGAAATTATATAAACATGGAGAAATGATGAAAGGTACACAAGTATTCAGGTCTTTCGTTCATAGAGTCATCTCCAATTTGATGGCACTCAAAACAACATGCATTCTTGATATTGTGACCCAAACCAACCACTCCTTTTATGTTGCTTCCACACAGAACAACAGCTTAGTAGTAAGAATCTGTAGTGCCAAAGACATGTGGTTTGAATCCATCTCCTGCTCTGAGGAACAAAGATGATAATCTCCTCCCATGCAAGTTACATTCTTTGAAAACCAGCTAGAGGGTCAGCTATGAGCCAATTCTGGCTCTACAGCACATAACAACAACACAATAATAATAGTTAATATCCTATGGCCACCAATTAAATTTTCTAGGCTCCCCAGAGATTTCTATTAATTAATTTGAACTCTTGTCAAAGGTTCAGGCCTAATTTTGCTATAAGTGCTTAACAGAATAAAAGAAGTGGCACTGAAGAAACCAAACAATATACTGACTTTAATTAAGGCTGCTTTTTAACATGTGCTATGAAAGAAAAGACATATGGTACATTTTAAGAGATTATGTCTCTGATTCAAGGGCATCCTTTTTTAAAAAAGTAACTGAAATAAAAGTAGAATTTGATGTGCAGGATTTGTCATCATTTAACTATGTACCTATAACCATGCGTTTTCCATAATGAAATCCTTGTAGCATGTTTGGGAATTACATGGTCAATTAAATACTTAAATATCTAAAGCTTGGTCAAAATTTATAACTCAGAGAATTAACCACATGTATACTTCTTATTTTTTCGTTTGCCAGACTTCTGTGAAATTTAAATAATGTTGTTGAATAGAGAAGGCTTTCACCATTAATTGATATACTTAGTAATCAAACACAGACAGAGTATTTCAAGGCTTGTAATTGCTTTTTAGATGTAAAAAGAAGTTACTTACAGTCTAATGAGTTTGAAGAACATGTGATAGCAGATTTCCTGTATGACTGACATTTACTTTGATTGGACTATGAAACTTGCCATTTAACAAATGTTTTGAGGATGGTTCATTGGTTATGTAAGGATCTCTGGTAGCAGAGTGGTAAAGCTTTTGACTGTAACCAAGAAATTACTGATTTGAACTCAAGAGTAACTCCTTGAGAGAAAACAAGACAAAACAAAACAATAAGAACACACCAAAACTATGTGATCTACTCCACTAGAGATTATTGCTATTAGTGTCCTCTAGTCAGCTACAACTCGAGACCCAATGAACAATATATCAGAACCTTGTCCTATTCTAGACCTCTTCACAAGCTTGTTGAAGTCACTGTGTCATTCCATTTTGTTGAGGGATCTTGTCTTTCTCTGACCATATACTTTCCCAGCAAAGTATGTGACACGAAGTCTCATTATTCCTGCTTCTAAGGAGCACCCTGGTTACAGTTCCTCCAAATCTTTGTTCTTTCGGAAGTCCATGGTATATTTACTAGTCTTCAACAATACTACACATTCAACACCCTACGGGCCAGTTCTACATTTATTGCTTCTGAAAACTCACTGGAGGGTCAGCTATAAATTGATTCTGACTTGGTGACACACATCAACAACAATATTGACGTTCAAGATTCAGATTCATTATGAAGATACGATGCATCCTAAGGAATTTGAGTAAACTGTATAATAAAGGCTGTATAGTGGGAAAAGAAGGTAGGACTTATTATATGAAAGGAGAAACTAATACTGCACAACAAATAGCACCAGACAAAATACTCCTTTGGAACATAGGATCAAGAATAAATCTCATATAATTAGGTCTTCAGTAACTATATGTTAAATGAAGAATGCATGTATAAATAATAGTCTTTCAATTTGCATGCTAAAATGATAGGTCATGGCAAACTTAATGGGCAAAATTTGATTCACCTTAGATAATTAGAGAAACAACACTAAAACCCACTGCAATTGGTTCCATTCCATGGTGACCCTCTATCAGATTTCTGAGACTATAACTATTTGTGGGAGGAGACTACCAAACTGTTCTTCTGTTTAGCAGTCCAACATACTATACACTATGCCGCAAGTTGTTCTTGTTAAGTGTTTTTGAGCCAACTATGATTCATAGTGACCGATGAACAATCAATTTGAATTCTTCTCCATCCTGTGTCTCCAACACACTTGAGCCCGTTGTTACAGTTACTGTGTCAACCCATCTTGTTGAGGGTCTCCCTCTCTTATGTTGATTCTCCACCTTTCCTAGTATCATGATCTTCTCTGAGGACTGGTCCCTCCTAACAATATGCGCAGAATATGTGAGATGGAGTTTCACCATCCTTGCCTTCAAAGAGTACGCTGATTCCACTTTTTCCAAGACAGACTTGTTTATTCTCTTGGCAGTCCTTTCAAGACTCTTCTCCAATGCAACTCAAAGGCATCTATTCTTTTTCTCTCATACAAATAATGTAAGTCTTTTTTCAATTTACAGATACATAATAGCAAGCAACTGAGAAGACCATATTTTGGTCAGGCATCCCCAGATTATGCCACCAGAGGGGATAGAATTTAGAAGATGGGTCACAATGGGGGGAAAATCACATTACGATATAAAGAAAGCACACTCATGAGTGAAAGAAAAGGCCCAAATATAATTATAATATTTTCAGATATTTTCTTTAAATAAGTTCATTATTTCTATATATTATAAAGATACATTTTAAGCTTAAGGATCAATAAAGGTAAAATGTTTCACATAATATTTTCTTACTTATATGAAATTATGAATTATTATATCTAATTGTTAATTTTTGTGAAAAATTAAAGTAACAAAAATAGAATGCAAAGAAAATAGAAAGAGCTTTTATTTTATTTTAAAGAACAGGAGAAAGATTTCCTGTATCTCCTTCATCCAATTTTTCCTAAAATTATCATTGTATATTATGATACACTGGTCAAATTGACAAATAAAATTGGTCCATTACATTAACTAACCTCTAGAGAATTCAGATTTCATTAGCTTTTCTGTGGGTGCCCTTTCTCTTTTCCAAGATCTAATATATTGCAAGGAATTTATTATATCTAGTTGTCTTATCTCTTCAGGCTACTTAGTCTATAATAGCGTATCCATTTTATATATTTATTAGTCTTAATAATTTTGAGGAGTACTTATAAGATATCCCATTGACTATTGCTTGCTTGTTTAAAAAATAATTAGCTTAGATTATTCATTTTTCAAAGAATACCACAGCAATTAAATTCTCTTCATATTACATTACATCAAAGGGCACATGGTGTCCACATGGCACTTTGATGACATTGGTTTTGATTGATAGATTAAAGTAGTGTTTGTGAGATTTCTCCTCTGTTAAATTGATATTTTCCCATTGCATACTCTAGTCAATTGGAAATGAGTCACTGGATTTTAGCTCATATTCAATGGGCAGGAAACTAGGCTTTACCCCCTTCATCAGAGACAATTTTCATATACAATTCTTCTCAAAGGCTTTATCTCTTTTCCTTGATAGACAGATCCGATTGGGCAGTCTGAGAAAGGGTCTCTCCAAAGTTCTGAAGAAAAATATGTCTGTGTAAAGACTAAGCTGCAAATGATTCAACCATCTCCTGCTATGCATCTGAGAGCTGAATAATGAATACAGCCTACATGCTCCTTAGAAGCAAGGATGGCAAAGATCAGTTTCATTACTTTGGCATGTTGTTGGGAGGGCTCTTCCTTGGAAAGGGTCATCATGATCAGAAAAAGAGAAGATTCTCAGTGAAATGAATTGACAGAGTGACGGCAACAATGGACTCAAGTATGTCAGAGATGATGAGATTGGCACAAGATAATTCAGATCTGTTATCATATGATTGTTAAGAGTTCTACTCAACTTGACAGCATAAAAACAACAAAATAATTCATCTATTTACTGACAATATGGCAACACATTTTACTTTATCTTTATTTCTGTCAATATGGGCATGTGGACATTTAGTCTGTACATTAGGCTATAATCTAGCATAATACAATTTGTTTTGTTGTTCAAGTTGAATTTTTTAGTGATTATTTTAAGTTTTGCTCCTATATTTGTTTGGCAAGGCTCACAGAGTTTTGGGTTTTTTGCTTGTAAAAGATATTTCTGTCTCATTTTGCATCTCTTTTACCCCAACTTTAGAACCAACCATTTGTCAAAGGAGTCTTAATTTCTTTTACTGGATAATGGCATTTAGAAAAGAAAAAAAAAATTAACACCAATACTTTTTTTTTCAAAGCTAAATAACAATTTTTATTTCAAGATGATTTTGTGTTGGTTTTATATTTCATGACTGATTATGCTTTGGAGCTCTGGTGGCCTGTGGTAAAGAAGCTGCACTACAATCCCAAAGGTATGTGATTGGAATTCACCAGCTGCTTCACAGGAGAAGGACGGATAATCTCCTTCCGTGCTATAACCCTGCTGGAAGGTCAGTTATGGGTCAGTTTCGGCTTGAGGGTACACACCACCACCACCACCAAAAATTATTATTTAGAAATATATTTGATAAAACGGGAATCATCTTATTTTTATAATTTTTACATATAAAGTGTTGTTAGGTGCCATCAAACAGACTGACTTACAGAGACTCTCTGAACAAGGGCTATGAACCTTGCCCTATCCTGAGACATCTTCATGATCTCTGATATACTTGAACCCTTTGTTACAATCACAGTGCCAGTACATCTTGTTGAGGGTCTTCCTCTCGTTCTGTGACCCACCAGCTTTCCCAATATGATGTTCTTTTCCAAATTCTGGCCCTTCCTGACAATATACTTAAAGTATATGAAAAGAAGTTTTGGATGTGAAGCATACAAAGTAGATGCCACTAGAGTTGATATGGAATGTGTTTTGCATGACTTTTCACATTGGTGACTGCTCATTAATGATTCATATTCATACTCTATGGAGATAGAGAATTAAAAACTGAATTTGTCAGTTTCTCAATAAAACCAAAGTCCATCAATTTGATGAACATACAAGTCTTGAAGCTGTGTTAAAAAAAGAGTTGCTATTATGAAATATTATTTGCATGATAAAAACGATCCAAATTTATTAATTAATTTTGGAAAATTTACCATCACAGTAATGAAAATTTATCAGAAAAACTTGCCTTGTCATAGGTATATAGAGAACAATTGCACACCAAAGATTTTTCACCCTATTTTTGTTAAAAGATCAAGTATTCTTTACTTTGAAAAAATATAGAAACTTAAGGATAATATTTTTTCTTTGTATATTAGTTTTACACTCGTACCTCAAAAGGTCTTTGAAGTGTAGTTTAAAAGATATGTTTGTTCATCTACTGCCACTGGATTTGGAAAAATTAACTAATGCTTCAGACCCAATTTTCATCCCACGTCTTAATGGAAGTGGAATTACTATACTATTTAGTAGGTGTAAAGTTCTTTATTAATAAAATCTGAGAATATGAAAAGGAAAAAGATTTTACAATACACATGAATCTCTTTAGTTAGGATATAGTGCATTTATTACTGCTAATATGTAGATACTATTTATTCAGTTCATCTACGAATTTTAGCTTAAATAAACAGAACAAATGGTTTAAGATATCAGGGGTTGTCAAAGGAAATCCAACTATATTATTTACTTTTGGAATTATTAGATGGAAAATTATATTTCTTCCTTTTTGCTATGCAAAGTCCAATTCCTTCTTTTTTTCTAGGTGAAAAATGAAAAAAAAACCTGTTTATTTTCTACCTTTAATAATTTAAGTAAATTATATATGACATATTTCAGCTAATGGATGTTGCCCTGGATGGGCTCACAAAGTTGTGCCAAGAAATCTGGAGAACGACCACTTGGCCAATTGACTGGAAGAGATCTATATTTGTTCCAATCCCAGAGAAGGGTGACCCAACAGACTGTGGAAACTATAGAACAATATCATTAATTTCACATGCAAGCAAGATTCTACTGAAGATTATAAAAAAATGCCTGGAACAGCACATCAAAAGAAAACTATCAGAAGTGCAGGTTGGCTTTAGAAGGAGTCGTGGTACTAGGGATATTTTAAGAAATGTTAGATGGACCTAAGCTGAAAGCAGGGAATACCAGAGGAATATCTATCTGTGTTTCATTGACTATGCATAGTCGTTTGACTGTGTGGACCATACAAACTGTGGCTGACTCTGAGAACAATGGGAATCCCAGAATATTTGATCAGGCTAATGAGAAATCTATACTTGGATAAAGAGGCTGTCATCAGAACAGAACAAGGAAACACTGCATGGTTCAAAATTGGGAAGGGTGTACGCCAGTGATGTGTCCCATCTCCATAACTTTTCAACCTGTACGCATAACAGATTACCTGGGAGGCTGGGCTCTATGAGGAGATATGTGGGGTCAGGATTGGTGGAAGATCTATCAACAATCTGCATTATGCAGATGACACAACCCTGCTTGCTGAAACTGAGGAGGACCCGAAAATCTTGCTGTAGAGGGTCAAGGACTGTAGCCCTCAACATGGATTGAGGCTCAATGTCAAGAAGACAAAGATTCTCACCACTGGACCAATGGGCAGCCTCAGTATGGATAGTGAAGAGATTGAGATTGTTAGCAACTTTAGTCTGCTTGGCTTCACAGTCAACACTCTTGGCACCAGCAGCCTGGAAATTAAAAGACATATTGGGATGGGAAAGTCTGCTGTTAGGAAACTCTCCAAAGTACTGAAGAGCAATGCTGTCACTCTGGAGACTAGGTGCCTCTGATACAGGCCATTGTCTTTGCAATCACTTGTTATGCTTCAGAGAGTTGGGCAATGACGAGGGAAGAGAGAAGAATTGATGCCTTTGAGCTGTGGTGCTGGAGAAGAGTATTGACTGTACCAAGGACTGCCAAGAAAACAAACAGATTCATCCTGGAGAGTGTTAAACTGAGTTGCTCCTTGGAGGGAAGGATTCTGGAGCTTTGTCGGACATATTTTGGACATGTTTTAAGGAGGGACCCCTCCCTGGAGAGGGACAACATGCTTAGGAGGGTGGAGAGACAGCGCAGGAGTGGAAGACCCTCTATGAGGTGGATTGATTCAGTGACTGGGGTAATTGGGATGGGAATGTCAGAGACAGTGCAACTGGCACAGGATAGAGCAGAGTTTCAGGCTGTTGTACATAGGGTCGCTATGAGTTGCAAGCTACTTGACGGCACATAACAACAACAACAACATATGTTATTATAATCTTAGAAACAAGGAGAACTTTTTTCTGTAGCTGAATTCTTCAATCTAAAAAATTCTAGCAAAATTATTTTGATTAATTGAGACTATCTAAAAATAAAATCTTCCATGGTTACCATGGGCTTATCATTTCTCCTATAGGCCACATTTGACACTCTTTGTGTGAGCAGAATTTTCATTATGTTCTCCAATATGCACTGCTTTTTGCATTGGATTTAATAAAAATCATACACAAATGTTTTCAATTATAAAGTTAAACTAGATATATCACTGAGCTGATTACATGTCATATATACGCTTTAGGTTTATTGTATATCTTTGTAGAGGCAAGAGTAGTGAAACGTCATCCACGTACTTTGTGCATGTTGTTAGAAGGGGCTAGTCCTTGAAAAAAGAAATTATTCCTGGAGAGGTGGAGGGTCAGAGAAAGAGGAGAAGACCCTCAACAAGATAAATCAACACAGTCACTGTAACAATAGGCTCGAGCATATCAGAATTTTGTGAGTTTGGTGCATGATTGTCAAGGGTTAGATTGTCTGTAGTTGTAGTGGACTCAGGGGCACCTAACAGCAACAACATTGTGACACAAAGAGTGCCTGAAGTATTAGATATCATATGTGTAAAAGCTAAGTCTACAATTCTTCACAGATTGTGCAGGACTTTGTTCATTCATTATAAAATGCACTATAAAATATTTAAAGATATCTTAGAAGCATCATCATTTACTCACTTCTAAGTGCCTACCTCCAAAAAACAAAGCAAGCAAATTAAAAATCACCAAACTCGCTGTTAACAAGTCAATTCATAGTGATTTTCTACCAGATTCCTGAAGTTATAAATTTTACTGGGAAGAGATTTCCCATCTTTCTCTAGTAGAGTAACTAGTCAATTAGAAATGTTAGATACTGACAACCTTTTGGTTAGTAGCCCAACACCCTACAAACAAGACACCAAAGTTACCAGCTACATTCTATATAATTTTGCATTGCATAAACAAAGGGGGGAAAAACAACTCAAATCACTTCCTTCACTTAACCCTAAGAAGCCAAATCCACCGACACTGAGTGGATTCTTACTTATAGCAAATAGTCCAAACTTAATCCCCTGAACCATGAGGGCCAAAAAATATGAATAAATCTTATCTTAAATATGTACTTCTTAATATTAAATCAGGTAATAATATAGTTGTCTCTATTATCAGCCTATTGTAGTAATAATAAGGATATTTGTAAGGTAGATATTCATCAGCCACTCTTTAGGAGAAAGATGAGGTAGTAGAGATCTTGTCAAAATCTACAATCTCATAAAAACACCTGTGAGATATCATCTCACCCCAGCAAAAATAGTAAGTTTCAACAGGGCAAAAACCAACAAATGCTGGCAAAGTTTTGGAGATATTGGAACTCTTATTCACTGCAGGTGGACATGTAAAATGGTACAGCCACTATGGAAGCAATTTGTCTTTTGATTTTCTGGCTGCTGGTACCAAGAGTGTTAATTATGGAGTGAAGCAAGCTGAAACTGTTAACAATCTCAATCTCTTAATCATCTATCATGTTGCTGTCAATTTTACTGAAGAGCAATGGTGTCAGTCTGGAGACTAAGGTGTGCCTGCTCCAGGCCATGGTCTTTACAATGACTTTCTATGCATCAGAGAGCTGGACAGTGACTAAGGATGATAGAAGAATTTATACCTTTGAGATATCTGTAAGATTCCAGATCAGATGGATTCACGTGATAACTGGGGTGATGAGATTGGATGTGTCAGGGTCAGGAAGACTGGCTCATGATAGGGTAGGATCACTGTGTGTCTCAGGCAACTTGAGGGCACATAAAAACAACAACAAATGTATGTATAATATTTCCAACCCCCAATGAAAAAGATCAGATTTAAAAAGATACTGACACTATAAGGCAATAAGAATAAATCCAGAAAGAAAATAATAGAGGTATTTGACGTATGTCAAGACTGATTTAGAGGCATTAGGATGGAGCGCCTTTGTAAACTAACTGTTGTTAGGTTTAGAGTCAGCTCCAAGACATACCTGTTACATCCTGTGTACACGGAACAAGATACTGCATTGTCTTGTGTCATTATTATAATTGCTACAGTCCATATGCCCACTCTCATAGTCATTATGTCAACATATCTTCCTGATTTTCATTCATCCTCTCCTTGACCAAGCATCATGACCTTCTCCAGAGAATAGCCATTCCTGACAAAATGTCCAAAAGTGTGTAAGATGAAGATGAAATATTAAAAAAGTAATTCATGCCTTTGGGTTGTAGTGCTGTGGAATGTTATTGAATATACCATGGACTGCTAAAAGAAAAAACAGGTTCATCCTGGAGAGGGTGAAACCAGGCTGCTCCTTGGAAGCAAGGATTTTGAAGCTCTGACTGATATACTTTGGGCATGCTGCAAGGAGGGACTAGTCCTTGGAGAGGGATATTGATTTTGGAAGGGTGGAGGGACAGCACAAGAAAGGAAGACCCTAGATGAGATGGATTGAATCAATGACTAAGGTAATGGGGGTAGGTGTGTCAAAGATAATGAAATTGTTTCAAGATAGAGCAGGGTTCAGAGCTGTTCTACATAGCATTGCTATGAGTTGCAAGTGACTTGATGACACATAACAACAGCAACAACCATGAAAGGCAGTCTGGTGCTTTCTCAAAAAGTTGGAAGTAGAAAACCCATTTGACTACAATCCCAATATTGGGAATAGACTCTAAAAAAATGGGAACCACGACTCAAACAGATGTATGCACGCTCATGTTTGTTGCTGAATTATTAACAATAGCAAAGAATTGGAAGCAACCAGAGTGCTCATCAATAAATCAATTGATAGAAAAATTCATACAATGGTACACAGCATTGAAAAACAACAAACTTGTACATTATACAACATGGGGGAACCTGGAGGACATTATGCTGAGTGAAATATCTTGGTCACTAAAGGACAAATACTGCACAACACAACTGTTATAAAATAGGACAGACATGAGGGAGTTCAGGAGAGAATGGCAAAAGAATGAATCTATAATGAACACTGCCTTAGAACAGATGACACAAAGAACTCTTTAAAAACAATGTATAATTACGCATTATATGTATAAGAACAATCTGAAACAAGGTATGCATTTTGAGATGGGCTTGAGGAGGAGAAAAAGGAGTAGAAAAAAATATGCAACAATGAATTAAAAAAGAAGAAATATTTTTAAAGATAGATTTACAGAAAAAAAGAGAGGGAGAGAGAAAAAAAGATAGGTTTATAGTCTTAGAAACCCAGTGGGTCCCAGGAGTCAGAATTCCCTGGCCGGCAGAGGGGTAATATTGACTTTCAGACTGGTTCCTTTTCCAGTAAAATTGTTGTTGCTATTTATGTCACTGAGGTGAATATGACTCATAGAGACTCGATGAACAATCAATCCAAACTCTGTCCTATCCTGTGCCATCCACATGATCTGTGACACTGTAGCCCGCTGCTGCAGTCATTGTGTCAGTCCTTCTCATTGAAGGTTTTCCTCTTTGACCTTTCATCTTTCCAAGCATGATGCATTTCTCCAAGGACTAGCCTCTCCTAGCAACATATGTGAGATGACGCTTTGTCACTATTGCATCCAAGAAACATTCTAGCTGTACTTCTTACAAGACATATCTTTATTCTTTTGATAGTTGGTGGATTATTCAGTATTCTTCTTCACCATCATAGGTCAAATAAATGCATTATCACTTTTTCTGCCATCCTTGTTCATTGTCCAGCTCTCAGATGCATAACAAATTATCGAAGAGAGCATGACCTGAATCAGGCACACCTTAGTCTTCAAACTGACATCATTGCTTCTCAGTAATTTGGAAAATTCCCTGAAAGCAGACTTTCCCAGTGCAATACATCTTCTGACATCCTGACTACTGGTAGTTACCAAGGGTGTTGATTTTAGATCCAAGTTAGGTGAAATCGTACTTATTCTTTAAATGCTTTTCCTGATGCACAGCCAAGAGTATCTTGAAGAAATAAATTGAGATTGTATTTGTGTTAAATTCCATTATGAGTTGTTAAGTTTATTACTCTATGCAGTCATCAGATACAGGGCTTTTCTAAATTGTAGCTGTGGTCAAAAGGATTTTTCCAGCAAAGCTATGAAAAACTTGGATAAACCATTCAGGTAATTTTCCAATTAGGAAGACTATGACCCCCAAATCCCATTTTATATGACAAGCTGCCAAGGTAAGTAGAATTTTCCCTTTTGTCTCATGAAAAACTCAGAAAATGGGAAAATATTAATGAAGTGTTAGCAAGGGTGGTGATGCTATGAAAACAATAAAACTAGGTAAAACAGAAAAATATAGAAATGTGAAAACAATATTACACTATATTTAATATAAAACAGTAATATAATAATTCAGTCAGTTACACACTGACTCATTAAGTTAGAATCAGCTCCATAGCTAACACCCTATTGGGTTTCTGAGGCTGTGAATCGCTTAGGAGATTATCCATCTTTCTTCTGTGGAGCCCCTGGTAGATTCAAACTATCAGAGAGAATTAGCCTTTAAGAAACTAACTGTTAGGAATTAGAGAAGAGATCCATTATGGTTATCTTGACAGATAAGTCACATAGTGTAAGTATCACTTGTCTTCTGGTTTATTTTCCTATGTTACATGGTAGCCTGTATTACTTCGAAATGGAACTTTTCCTATTTTATTTAGTCAGACAAAACAAAAACAACAGTTTTGATGCCAGTCTTAATATGATTGTATTGCAGTCAGCAGGGTTTTAAAAATTGTTTCAGAGGTTAGTCTTGGTGATCATCACATTATACTCACTCATTCTTATCAGTTATACACAGTGGCAGATTGCAAGCTTTCCTTATTATCTTGTTAAATCAAGAGGTGAAAGCCTTTCAAGGCTTCTCTTCTTAAACATCTTTTATTAATGCTAATATGCCAGATGGGAGAAATTAAAATGGCTCTGTACTTCATGCTGCCACTACCCACAATTTTACCACATCATTTGCTGGTTAAGGAAGCATATGAAAATGATAGGTAAAATATACAGTTGTAAAAGCTCAGTAATGATGGAATTCCTTGTCTAAGAAAAACCTTTCTTTACTTGACTGGGGAAAGAAATGTCATGGAATTAATGTACTTGGATTTTATATTTTGTAGTATTTTCCGGTTACCGTGTTTAAGCTAATCTTATATTCTATCCAATAGTTGGCATGATGATGACTATACAAGAACAGTGTCTCTTGCTCCATAGAGTAAACTGTCTAGAGCATTTACATTGTTTTATATGTTACTACTTTCCCATTTCCTCATCTGTTGAAAAACCATTGACTTTTGTCAATGTTTACTTTTTCTTCTACAGGTCTTGAACAGTATCTACACAACCTTTTGGTACTTGTTGTTATGTGCCATCAAGTTAACTCTGACCTATAGTGACTCCATTCACAACAGCTTCTGAGTCCTGCTCTATCCTGTGCCAATTTCATTGTCTCTGACACACCTACCCCCATCATCTCAGTCATAAAGTCAATCCATCTCATCCAGGTCTACCTCTCTTTCTCTGGCCCTCCACCCTCCTAAGCATAATGTCACTCTCCAAGGACTAGTACCTCCTTGCAGTATGCCCAGATTATGTCAGACAGAGGTGCACAACCCTTGTCTTTCAGTTCTCCATGGTATTTTCAATACCTACATTCAAAATCTTTTGGTAGGTTGTGGAATTGGTTTACTTACTCATCTGTTTAGGAGAGCCTTTTAAGCCCTTTAACATTCTTAAAGGCACAATTAGGTTGTTCTGAAATTTAAGCAGTTCTCAGAGTCTAAGGGGAGTCTCTATATATACTCTAAACCTGAGTGGAGAGGTGTGGATTAACTCTGGTTTTCGTGTTAAATTTTTTATAGAATTAATATTTCATATCATATACATGACAGGAGGAACAACTTTCTACTCACCCTCTAACTGATCACACCTGATTCTAGTTCTGAAATGTGGGTTCAGGAAAGGTCCCGATCTTTTTGTTCTTTAAAGGGAAAACTACGATTGTTAGTCTTGTTATTACTTTCAGCAGGTTCTCAGTAGGAATTGAAAGTCAATATTGTAGTTTCCATCAGTCCTGCTTTTTACTAAGGAAATATCCCCTATTTTACTCTTCCATGGCTTGGATTTTATTGTACATTTTCCTGTATGCATTTATTCCTTATTTTGTCTCTCATTGTTGTTGTTGTATACCATAGAGTTGGGGCTGACCATAGCTGACTCTCTGGCAGGTTTTAAGAGTCAGTTAATAGCACAAGAGGAGCTTCCCATCCTTTTCCCATGGAGCAGTTGGTAACTTTGAACTGCGTGCCTTGAAAATTGCATCACAGCTTCTTACGACTAGACCACCAGAGTTCTTTTTGTCTCTCATTAGACCAGTTTAACCAGAGACCTAAGAGCAAACTTTATGGATTAATGATCACAGATGGCGTCAACAGTAACAAGATTGAGAAATTTGAATGTTGTATAGGCCTTGACTTGACTTGAATTTCGTAGATCCAGAACAGAGAAGAATAGGGGGGGAAATCACGTCGATCGTCAGAAAGGATGCTGTGCAAAAACAGAGTCAAAAAGCCCCGAGAAACTCAAACCCAAATATATGTGCTCAAGGACAGGCTCTTATAATGGATTATGTGCAGTCTTAGTGAATCACTTAATTTCTCCAAGCTTCAGTTCTTTACAGGGAGCCATTTGCTCATAAATGCTGAAATCTGTTTAGTTAGCTTTGATTATTCTTTCCCATATAGACAAATGATATGTTGGAAACAACTTATTTTATAGACTTTTTTATATGGGAAATATGCAAAATATAAAGTCCTTGTTATATAACTAATAATCACATCATTTCATGATTTAGTCTTCAAAGAAAGATTTTAATAGCTTATTTAGATTTTTAAATAACTTTTGTAAGTATTCATCTTATACTAAATTTAATTTTTAGGTTATTTTAAGTAGCAATGGTATGCTTATGCCAGTATACATCTTAAAATATAATGAAGAAGTTATTCCTATTATAAAGAAGAGAGTATGTTTAGGGTTATTTTTATATATAATTTTGATGCATATTCATTTATACTAATAAAAGAAAAAACAAACAAAAAATTGCTGCCACCACCACGGACATCATAAAACAACAACAAACAAAAGACCTCTCTCTTGCCAACAGTTAGGAAGATATATTTCTGTATTTCCGTATGTACAGGTCTTTCTGACTACATATGGAATCTAATGAATATGGAAATAACTTACCATTAATATAATTGAATGTTAAAGTAGTAATGAACTATACATAAGTGCCAAAATGTAGGATTACAATGTTAGGACTTCTGTATTTAAAATATATCTGCATTTAACAAATTGTTCTAAGCAATTTGTATTTTCATCAAAACAACATACAGTGTTGTTCATCTTCTGCCCTTGTAATTTTCAGGCTGTTTTCCCATTGCATCAGTCTGTTAAACTCTCTATTACTCCCCCCCCCTTTTTTAATAACATATTCTGAGAAGAAATACACACAACTGCTAGCACAATAACAAGACAAAACTATGTGAGGCAGAAGCTAATCGTGGGACAAGTAAGACCATGGCAGAGTACCTGGCTTCACTCTCATTCTGTAGGGGAAAAAATCTCATTCATGCACTAGATCAAACATGAAATCACTGGTAAATAAGGACAAAGCAGCAGTCCCTGGAACAGAAAGTGAGAACCCAGGTGTCAGATAATTTCTAACTTTTGGTCCCTTTTACTAAGTATCTTTTCTGAATTCATTAGAGTTACCGAAATTTCCTAAAAAGGAATGATATTTCAGTTTCTGCAATTCATTTTCAAACATAGCAAAAGAATATATTTGCTCCATAAAAACTATATTAGCTGGCATTCACTAGTGCCAACTCTGGTCTGCTAGCTATCCCAGTCTTCTTCCATAGCTCTTCATGTTTTTATTTTAGGAGAATTCCAAAATCTGCTTGGAGAAAATATGCTCAAGGATTTAATGTCACAATGCAGTTATAATGCAGTTATAAAGACAGAGGTGTACAAAAGATTTCTATATATGTTTGAATGAGATTGTGAGGATGGTACTGGATAAGATCTCAATCTGATTTTCCTACAGTTGTTAGGAGTTGTAGTCTACTTATGGGCATATAGCCAAAGCCATGATATGTTTTAATTGATTAGCAAAGCTATTAAAGCAGGTGTTAAGTAGTAGACATATGATTTGAAATTTACTTAGGAAAATTGTATCCATTAAGAGCTAATTCTGCAGTGAAGTTTGACTTGGTGGGGAGGCTGTAGGGATCATGATTCATATTTATTCTTACTTGTTAGAAAGTAGTTAGTAAAATAGAATTAAAAAATAACTTGGAAGGAATTTGCCTGATAGTTTTTCTTCCACTAGGGAGTACATAGACCTTGACCAAAAATGGTTTTGCCTATTGACAATGTTTATTCAACCATTGTATTTAGGGCCTGCTAGAGAATATCCAAAGTGAGATTTCTTTTATTCTGATCTTCCCTTCCCTCCCTTTTCCCCAAGTACATTCATCTTCTATAAACTTTGGCAACCAGGAATTTGTCAATGTCAAGGGAAAGGCCCAATATGAGGAGTCCGTGCAATATGATTTTGTTAGATCTTGAAGCATCCAGCTCCGTGCAAGTAACCTAGCACTAGGTCAGAACTGTTGTTAAAAACACTCACCTTGTTACAGTCTAAAAGGTTGAAAATTTCTCCCTTGCTGAGGAATGAATTTTTTAGATAATGGAAATATAATAATAGGCATTTATGTTGCACTCCAACCGTACCATACACAGTGTTTTCACTGGGGTTACTTTAGCTATGTTACACCAATACAGACATTACTATTCTGCATGCTGACAAAGAATCAGAGCATCTGAGAGAGGAAACACATTTCCAAAGATCACACAGATAGTAAGTGAGGAGCCCTGAACTCAAAGCCAGGAATTTTGATTAAAAATTCTAAATTCCTTTTATCTCACAGTTGCCTTTTCTTCCTCCCTTGTTCAGAAAAGTAAATAAAGTAAGTGCATAAAGCCAAGATGAACTTATTTTATTAAGATGCAAGAAGTACAATGCAGGGTTTAGAAGACTTTGCTCACCTTTTCAAAGATTGGCTTAACTACGCGTGATATATCCAAGTATATACTGAAATGTTTTTGTAAATGATATTTTGATTGTGAGTCAGGAACACCAACCACTACTCTTGTTTCAAAAATTATTAAGCAAGTGGGATAAATTTTTTGTTCACAAACACTTTAAATTGGCAGTCAAATTATCCCTGTGGTTCACATTATTCAAAATTAAAAGTGAAGTATCACTTAAAGTAAATTTAGTAATGTCAAAAGTGAATAAACTGTTTTCACGTATTTCCATTGCTTCTTTATACTTAAAAAGTTTGTTTTATAATTCAACCAGCTGATATCAAGGATGTCATTGATCTACTGAATAAGAAGCATTATCTAGATCTGGGTTTAATGCTGAACTTGCCCCATTTTTGTGTTGGGTTTCGGGGGTCATTTTAGCTGCGAAGTACATGTTCTTCCAGAATAAATGGAGAACCTGAACTCCAAGGTAGTTTCTTTGCCAAATAAGAGTAGCAGAGATTATTTCATGTATAGACTAATTTTATGGTTTTTTTTTTGGGTGCCCTTTGTCCTAATGCAAAATTAAAGACTGAAATATGCACTAGGTAGAACTGAAACTACTAATAACATTTACTGTATATGATTCGATCATTAAACATATGAATAATTTAAAACTGTTCACTATATAAGTTGATATGTTTAATGCCCTTACCATAGGATAGCTTTTACAGTTTGGACCCACCCAGTCAAACAAAGAGAATTTTGAGTTTAGAGTTCTCACTATGACAATGAGTGGAATTTAGCTTGCAACAAGTTAAAAAAGACACGTCTTAATTAAGATAAAAATAGTAAGTTGCCCAAATATTGAACACATGTATGAGAATATATTAAATCAATGACTAATACATGCTTTTGAAATCTGGATAAATGTTTAAAATGTTTCTTTAATTAAAGACTGCAAAAAGATATAACCTATAAATACAAATGTTGGAACTGGACTTATTTTTGTTACTATGAATATGATGTATTTTATGTTCTGCTAATGGTTTACTCTGCCAAATATACTCACTTGATGAATCATATCCAGGATTTTCAAGTTGTGGGCAGCAGAGTGGATGCTGCTTTCCCTATTTCTGGGTAGGAAAGATATGTAAAGCAGGACAGAAAGAAATTTGCTTTCTCTCCTTTCCCTCATCCCCTTCCATTAGTTGTTCTAATAGCCTTCACCTTATTCCCATGTTCTCTTTTCCTCTCCCCCTTTCCTTTCTAAAACCACTTGTTGAGCCATTCTCATGATTTAGGTACTTTGCCAGTCTCTATGGATTTAATGTTGTGGTTGTGTTTGTTGTTAAGGGCCATTGAATTGTAGATGACTCACAGTGACCCTATGAATGAAGAGACCTGAACATTTGTATAACTTTCATCTTTTCTCCAAGTTCATAGTTTCTGGAGGTAAGTTATTTTGGAAGTGAATGTCACTCCTGCTTCCAAGTTTGTTTTAATCAGAGAGCTCCATCAAACACTGCCCACCATGAGTAACCATTAATTATCACATTTGACACATCAGTGTCACGGTGTTTAGTATCACAGCAACCATGAGTTACGTCAATACAGCAAATGGACAGATCAGTGCTATACCACTTTGAAGAATGTTTGACCAAAACCAATTAAAACCAGTCCTGAGGGCCACAGAGAAATCCACAGGGATCTCTGGTGGCTTAGTGGTAAGGAGCTTCCCTGCCATCCCAAAGGAGCATGGTTGAATCCACCTGCTGCTCTGTGGAAGAAACATGGATAATCTCCTTCCCTGAGATCTATTACTTATGAAAGCCCACTAGACAGTCAATTATTGGTCACATCTGACTCCATGGTCCATAAACATATCTTCCATGTCTCTTACAGGGACCTTGATTGTGCAGTGAATAAAGGGTTGGGATGTTGTTATTGTTGTTATGTGCCGTCGAGTTGCCTGAGACTCATAACAACCCTATGTGCAACATCCCTAAAACTTGCTCTATCCTGCGCCAATCTTATGGTCTCCAACACACCCATCCCCATTACTCTAGTCACTGAATCAATCCATCTCATCGAGGGTCTCTCTCTTGCATTGTCCTTCCACCCTCCCAAGAATGATGTCCCTCTGCAAGGACTGGTCCTGCATTACAATATGGTCAAAGTATGTCAGATGAAGCTTCAGAATATTTGCTTCCAAGGAGCAGCCTGGTTTCAACCTCTCTAGGATGAACTTGTTCTCCTAGGAGTCCATGATATATTCATTACTCCAGCACCACAGCTCAAAGGCATCAATTCTCCTTCTATCCTCCCTAGTCATTGTCCAACTCTTTGAAGCATAGCAAGTAATTGCAAATATCATGGCCTGTATCAGGCACACCCTAGTCTCCAGAATGACACGGTTGCTCTTCAGTAATTTGGAGACCTCTCCAAATGTCAGAGGCCCCTCTGACAGCAGAATTTCTCCAATGCAATTCCTTCTTTATTTCCTGGCTGCTGGGACAAAGAGTGTTGATTGCATATTGACACAGAGTGATGTACACAGTGGAAGAGTGTTCCTTTAGATATAACAGTACTAGTTTCATTTGGAATGGTTAAGTGTTGTCAAGACGAATATGACTAAGAGTACGTTTTGGACAAAAGGCCTGAACTCTGTTCTATAACATCATTTCTGTACAAAACTCTTTTCTATAACTAAAATCATCTCTGTGCATTTATAGAGTTTAGAGAGTTTATAGAGTTTATAGAGTTTCCAGAGGCATCTAGTTTAGGAAGTGGATGTCACTCCTGCTTTCCAGTATAAATCAGTCTGGAAGCTCATCCAAACACTGTACATACATAATGGGTGATAATTAAGGGTTTTTACAAGACTGTGGAATAGTGTGCAGCATCACAGCACCACCAAGTTGTTCAGTTCAGCAGATTTTTTAAAAAATACTATGGAGTCACCACAACAACACTTTGAATCAAGTGTAGAGGAAAATTTCTTGAAGAAAATGACATCCAGAGACATAACAGAAAATACAATGAACAGACAAAAGAATGAACTAATCTGTCTTGGGAGTACAGCCAGAGTGTTCCATAAATGCAAGGGTGATGAAATGTTTTCCTATGGTAAACTATTTTATACCATCACTGTCAGGGTTTGAGTGTTTCTGTACCTTTATCAATCATCTACCATTACTTTTCAATGAACAATTAATAGACAAGTGTTTAACAAAGGAATGTCTTGGACAAAGTGCAGTCAAAATGCTCTTTTCAGTCAAAGATAGTAAGACTTCCTCTCACATGCTTTGGGCATGTGATGAGGAAGAGCTAGTCTCTAGAAAAGAGTATCAAGTTGGATGGTCACAGAAGAGGAGGAAAAGCCTCAATAAGATGGGATGACATAGTGATAGTAACAACAGGCTTGGACATGACAAAGATTGTGAAGGTGATACAAAATTTTGTTCTGTTGTACGTAGAATTGTTATAACTTAAAGCTGACTTGACTGTACCTAACAAAAATAATAGTTTGACCTTATATCTTACTGTTTCCATGCATTTCTGAAACTTGATGACAAGGATTGATTATTCCTCCACTGACAGTTCTCTCTCTCTCTCTAATTGCCATTAAGTCCTTGTAACAAGTGGAGTGTACATTGATTCAGGTGTAGAAAGCTGTCTAAATTAAAATTATTTATGTATGTATTTTCATTCACTCAGAAAATTAAATAATGATCTGCCACAGGTAAGAAAAAGGTTATAATATCAATATAAATAGTGCATAAATATATATGGTTGTGGAGATTTTGTAAATTCCTCAACTGATACAATGAAAGCAATTGATGTATAAAATATTTGGAATACTCATATTTTAGGTGTTTTGTGAGTTGACTGGGTCATCTCTTCTGTTTCCTATCCATTTGGTTTGCTTGCCAGTCATTCTTCTCTACTTCATTGATCTTTCTCTGAATTCCCTGAACGTTATTGACTACAAATTAGTCATAGGTATATTCTGAAGATTTCAAACAAATAGCTTTTATAAAACATCATTTTAGTATTTCAAGTTTAATTTATCATACTTTCAATATTAAATCTAAAACTTTCTTTAGAAATTGTAGCTGTTAAGTAACCATAGAAAAGCATATCATCTAAGTAATTACCATGTTTTCTCACATCAAAAGCTCTGGGTGTCTTAGTGGAAAGAAATTGCATTGCCAGTGACAAAGTATATGGCTCAAATCTACTAGCTGCTCCACAGGAGAAAGATGAGCAATCCCCACTTGTGCAATTTACTGCCTCTAAAAACCCATTGGAGGGTCAGCTATGGCTTCTTGTTAAGAATGGAATCCCAGAACACTTGATTGTGCTCATGGGAAATCCATGCTTAGACAAGGAAGCAGTTGTCACGACAGAGGAAGGAAACATTACATGATTCAAAATCAAGAAAGGAATGCATCAGGGATACTACCTTTCTACCTACTTTTTAATCTATATGCAGAACAGATCATTCTGGATGTTGAACTTTTTGAGGCGGCATGTGCCATTGTGATTAGAGGAAGACTCATAAATAACCTGCATTATGCAGAACACACAAACTTGTTTCCAAATACTGAGGAGGACGTGCAACATTTGCTGCAGGTCAAGTACTACGATCTTCAATATGGATTCAAACTCAACATCAAGGAAATATACATTCTCACTGTTGGGGAATGTTGGGGAGGAAAGGAGAGCCTGTTGCCAGGACAGATTGCCTAAGCTCCAGATAAGTGCAAGCCTCCCAACACCCTTTAATACGAGGTAGAGAAAGCTCTCCTGTGTTTGGTCATACTGACCTGAGAAAGTTCACCACCTGGAAAGATGGCTGCCGTGTCTGTTGACCTGAGACTAGTCCACACAAAGCTGAGGTTCTCCTATCCAATCCACATGTCCCACGTCTGTAAGCCCACCCTATGCTTCCTGTTTACTTGCTCGTATATAAATGTGCTACAGCCCCCAATAAAATTGAGCTGGGTTGACTCTCTGGACAGCTCCCCCATTGTGCTTACCCCCATCAAGGTGTCACTGTTTGTTGCCAGTGAATGGACAATGACACTCACCACTGGTCCAATCGGCAGCATCTTGATGCATGGAGAAGAGAGTGAAATTGTTAAAAATTTTATCTTGCTCAGCTCCACAGTCAACACTCGTGACACCAGCAGTCAGGAAATCAAAAGACAAGTTGCATTAGGTAAGTCTGCTGTCAGGAACTCTCCAGAGTGCTAAAGAGCAACAGTGTCAGTGTAGTGTCTAAGGAGAACCTGATTCAGGCCATGATTTTCTCAGTTACTTGCTATGCATCAGAGAGCTGGACAATGATTTAGGATGACAGAAAAGAATTAATGCCTTTGAGTGGTACTGGTGGAGAAGAATATTGAATATACCATGGACTGCCAAAAGAACAAATAAATCTGTCCTGGAGAGAATGAAGGCAGATTGCTCCTTGGAGGCAAGGATTTTGAAGCTCCATCTGACATACTTTGGTCATGTTATCAGAAGATATCAGTCCTTGGAGAAGGATATCATGTTTGAAAGGGTAGAGTTTCAGTGCAGGAGAGTAACACCATGGATAAGATACAATGACACAGGAGTAAGGCAATAGGGTAGGTGTGTCAGAGACAGTGAGATTGGCTCAGGACAGAGTTGGGTTCAGAGATACTTTTCATAAGATCACAGTGAGTCGTAGTTGACTCAAAGACACATAGCTACATTAACAACAACATAAGCAATCACTTCCATAATCCCTGTTTTCAGTGGGATAGGAGCTAATAGGACACTGAATAGGCAGCACAGTGATCTGAGGTAGTTATGACAATTTAGACACTGAATTCTATTGCACTGACATCTTGGTCATGAACTTACTATTTGATCCCATAGAAATCAATTGAATTCTCTTTCTTTCATAAGTTTCAGATTTCCAAAGTGGTATAGTAAAGAAATCCTGATGAAACATGACAAATGTTAGATCAGATACATACAGAAATGGAAAACAAAACAAAACAAAGATAAATAATTTCAAATGCTAAATTAATAGTGTAAATGAAAGATCAAGAAGTAGAAGTAGGGATCAAGTGCTATATTTTCTTTTAACATATTTCACATTCTTTGTGTTAATTTTTAGTTTTAAAAATACTTCCTAACAGCTTCTTCTATGCTAGACACTGATGATATAAAAATGATTTTCTTACTCACTTCAATCTCTGTCTCTGTTGACATAAAAATTTTCCATTTTCTAAGAGTATATGATTAATGAAATAATTTTATCCTTATCTGTTCAATTTTTATTTGGTCTTGTTGGTCTTCTGCTATGTGATATTCTTTCATGTACTCTTTGAATGACTCCTAAACATAAATTTCTACCCAGCTCAAAAAGATCATACTTATCATTCTAAAAACAAATATGCAAAGAAGTCATTATTAATGTATATGTGATGGTAGAATACAGACAACCATGCTGTCTTTGAAGTGGATTTCTTTGTGTACATGAAAGAAAAAAAAGATTATTTTTCTAAAGTTTGTCACAGACAGAAAAAAAAGCAATTTTTCTAATGTTTGTCGTATTTCTGGTTGCCACAGAAAGCTGGGAATGTTTTTCTTGTTGACTTTTTTGTTTGTTTTATTTTCTAATAGAGTCCATGCAAAAATGCAAAAATCTTAAGATGCAGTGATCTGTGATGTATTAACTATGCTAGTGTAATAAACATTTTTATTTGGTTTATTTGTGTAACTGTTAGCATGTACTTCCACCACTTTATTCAATGTAAGATGGAAAATATAACTAAAACTATTATTTGTTGATAAGGAGCCTGTCTTTTAGATAGCTAGAGTCTTTGTTTTTAGCTGCCACAGAGTCATCCTAAGACTCATGGTGAGCCTATATGTGCCAGAGTAATAATTAGATGCCTTTGAGTTGAGTATGACATTTTGAACAGCAAATCTGAACCCTGTCCTGTCCTGTCCTATGCTATCCTGGTCATCTTTTATATATTTGACCCCATTGCTACAGTCACTGTGTCAATCCATCTAGTTTAGAGTCTTTCTTTTGCTGACTGTCCACATTCTCAAGCATGCTGTCCTTTCCAAGGAGCATGCCCAACATGTTTCTTCTAACAATATGCCCCAAATATGTGAGACAAAACTTCCCCATCCTTTCCCCCAAGGAGGACTCTGGTTGCTTTTCCTCCACCATTGTGTTTCATGCAGTCCTGTTTTGTCTTCGCTATGTTTTCTCATAAGACTTTCAGGATAAAGAGGTCTTTGGCCAAGACACAAAAGCAGAACCATTCCATTCCTCAGTGGATTCAAATAAGAACTGGCAATAAAATTAGCTACAACTCCAAAAAGGGACATTGGAGAATAACCAAGCAAGGTCTCTAAGGAGTCACACACATTATGGAAGCACACATAATGAACCTAGGTTCATTAGCATCACACTATGTCAAGGTGACATGCTATCATACAAAGTTTAAAATTATGTGACAATCTGATCACTTCCCATGGAATGTGTGTGGTTTCTATGCACCCACATTATCACTTCAACTTCAATGGGGACAATATTGTTCTAGTTGGTATAGCACTTATCTGTCAATTTACTGTTTTGAGATAAATAGTGGGTTGCTTTGATTCTGAAAGCTAGGCCACTGGTGTATCAAATGCCACAAGGGTTATCCCTGGTGGACAGGTTTTAGTAAAGCTTCCAGATTACACTAAGAAGCAAGATTGGCCATCTTCTTAAATAACAGACCTCTGAAAATCCTATAAACAGTATGTTGTTGTTGTTGTTAAGTGCAGTTGAGTCACTAGCGACTCATAGCAGCCCTATGAAGGAGAGTCCTCAACACTTGGGTGCCTTTCATCCTCTCTCCAGGTTCATAGGGTTTCTGGAGGCAAGCTATTACGGAAGTGGATGTCATTCTTCCTTCCAAGCTGTTTTAATTGGGGATTTCCACCCCACTCTCTGTCCGCAATGGGTAACCAACCATTAACGCATTTGGCACATCAGTGTCACAGTGTTCAGCCTCATAGCAACCACAGTATAGGAACACAATTATAGTGGTCTACTGGTAGAGTCCCGATTAAAAGTCAGTCAAAATGAGGAAAAGGAATTGTTTAATAATTAAAACACAGCATGTAAGTTACTCGAACTCTGGAAAACTGGAAATTGTTAAAAATGAAATGAAACACATGAACATTGTTCTATTAGTCATGTGAGATGAGATGCACAAGTTAGGCCACTTTGAATAAGATAAACATATGGTATACTATACTGTCGGTAGCAATAGTGACATCCACTTCCTAAACAACATGCCTCTGGAAACTGTATGAATTTTGAGAAAAGACAATAGTTATAGAAAGGCTTCAGATCTTTTGTTCATAGGGTTGCTATGAGTCATGCTTGACCCGACAGCAATCTATAACAACAACATACTATGCTGAGAATGAAAAACGGAAGAATAATGGTGTTGCATTCATAGTAAAAAAAGTCAATTTTAAGTTCTAGCCTAAAATACAATATTCCTGTACAAGGAAGATCTGTCAATACAACTATTATTCAAATATATTTTCCTACATGTAAAACCTAAGAGAAAGAAATTGAGTACTTTTCGCAAATCTTTAAGTTAAAAATTGACTGAACATGCACTCAAGATATGCTAGTGATAATTGATAATATTTGGAATGCAAAAGTTGGAAACAATAAAGAAGGAATAGTGATTGGGAAATATGAGCTTGGTGATAAAAATGAGGTTGGAAATAGAATAATAAAATTTTGTATTTACCATGTGATTTATTCATTGCAAATACCTTTTTAAAAAGACACAAATTATGACTTTATACATGCATCTCATCTGATGGGCTGCATAGAAATCAAATTGACTACATTTATGGAAGAAATTGTTGGAGGAGCTTAATATCGGCAGTCAAAACTAAGCTAGGGATAGATCATCAACTATTAACTTGACAGTTCAAATTGAGGTAGAAGAAAATTAAAATAATTCCACAAGGACCAAAATTCGATCTTGGATCTATTCCATCTCAATTTCAAGATCATCTTAAGAATAAGTTTGAGTCATTGAACATCAATGATTGAAGATCAGATGAATTGTGGGATGGTATTAAGGATATAATCCATGAAGAAAGCAAAAGGTCATTAAAAAGACAGAGAAGATAGAAAAAACAAAATGGATGTCAAAAGACACTCTAAAAATTACACTGGAGTATCAAGAAGCCAAAACAAAGGGAAAACTTGCAAAGTAAAAGCGCTGACCAGAAGATTTCAAAGGGCATCTAGAGAAGACAAAGATGGAATGCTAATGGAATGTGCAGAGAACTGGAATTGGAGAATAAGAAGGGAAGAACTTGCTTCACATATCTCAAGCTGAGAGAACTGAAAAATATAATCCTGGAGTTGAAGTTGGAGGGAATATAAAGAATCACTGTACCAAATATAACTGAATAACAGAAAAATTTCAGAAAATATGAGCAGGATCCAATAGTAATAAAGGAGGAAGTAGAAGCTGCTTTGAAGGCACTGGCAAAAATAAGAAATCAATGGAATACCAATTGACTTGTTTCAATTACAGATGGAGCCCTGGATGAGCTCATCAGTCTTTGTCAGGAAATTTGGAGGACAGTTGTCTGGTCAACAGATTGGAAAAGGTCCATATTTGTTCCCATTTCTAAGAAAGGTAATCCAACAGAATGTGGAAAGTATCAAACAATATTATTACTATCACATGTAAGCAAAATACTGTTGCAATCTGCAACCCTTTTTCCTGGGAGAAACGAACATAAAGAGACAGACACACACACACAGAAGACAAGACAGGACTGCAGTAAAGAAACACACACTCAGACATACGGGACAAGAACTGCAGACCCCTAGGCCTGGCTCATTTATTATTTTATAATCACCCAAAAACAGTCTACGTGCAGGCACTCATGATTTGGGGGAAAACTTATTTACCAGAAACTAGACTTGTTTAGACTTGCTTAGCACAGAATATTCTCATGGAATCTTCCTTGCTTCCTTATCTCTATTTACCAGAAGGAATAAGACTATGCCATGGAAAGGGGAATATTCTTGGAACTTGTATTCAAGCGCCCAAGGTCCCCACCTATTTGCCGACTCAAGGACACATTCCTCTCCCATACCCCATCCAAGCGAGGAAGGCCAAAGAGACATCTGTGTGCAGACTGTTTCTTTATTAACCCTTCTGGCTCCTTCAAAATACTCTGAAGCTCATTAAATAACAGATAGAACAGTACAAAAATAGGGAATTTCCAGAAGTACATGTAGGATTTAGAAGAGGCCACAGCACCCGGGATATAATTGCTGATGTCACATGGATACTGGTTGAAAGTAAAGAATACCAGAAGAATGTCTATTTGTGATTTATTGATTATGCAAAGGCATTTGACTGTGTGAATCATAACAAGTGGCTGACATTGAGAGTAATGGGAGTCCCAGAACCCTTTATTGTGCTCATGTGCAACCTAAGCCTAGACCAGGAAGAAGCTGTTGTGCAAAAGAGCAGGGGACAATGGCATGGTTTAAAATGACAGTGTATCAGGTTGAATTCTTTCACCACACCTATTCAATCTGTATGCTGAGAAACTGGGCTCTATGAAGAAGAATGTGACATCAGGATTGGAGGGAGATTCATCAGTAACCTGTGGTTCGCAAATGACACAGCCTTGTTTGCTCAAAGTGGAAAGGACCTGAAGTACTTGTTGCAGAGGATTAAGGAATACAGCGTTTGATATCTCAATGCCAAGAAAATAAAGATTCTTACCAATGACCGATAAGGAACATCATCTTACTTGGATCCACAATTAATACCAGCATTCAGGAGACATATTGCACTGGGACTAATAGTAACCCTATGTACAATAGTCCTGAAACCTGCTCTATCCTGTGCGAAATTTACTGTCTCTGACACACATACCTTCAATACCCCAGTCAATGTATAAATCCATCTCATCAATGATCGCCCTCTCTTTCTCTGTCCCTCCACCCTTCCAAGTATGATGTCCCTTTCCGAGGACTTGTCCCTCTTTGCAATATGCCCAAAGTATGTAAAACGAAGCCTTAGTATCCTTGCCTCCAAGGAGCAGCCTGGTCTCACCCTCTCAAGGACGAACTTGTTTGTTCTCCTGGCAGTCAATGGTATATTCAGCGCTCTTTTCTAGCACCACAGCTCAAAGGAACCATTCTCTTTCTATCATCCCTAGTCATACTCCAGCTCTCTGATGCATAGCAAACAATTGCAAAGATCGTGGCCTGTTGTCATTGCTCTTCAGTACTCTGTAGAGGTCTCTGGCAGCTGACTTTCCCAATGCAATTTGCCTCTTGATTTCTTATCTGCTGGCACCAAGAATGCTGATTGTGGTGCCAAGAAAACTAAAACTGTTAACAATCGCAATCTCTTTACCAACCATCATTATGCTTCCAATTGGCCCAGTGGTGACAAACTTTGTTTTTTTGATGTTGAGCTTCAATCCACATTAAAGGCTGCAGTCCTTGATCTTCTATAGGAAGCACTTCAGGTCCTCCTCAGTTTCAGCAAGCAGGGTTGTCCCATCTGCATAATGCAAGTTCTTGATGAGTCTTCCTCCAATCCTGATGCCACATTCTTCCTTGTACATCCAGCAGGCTGGATGATCTGTCCTTCATATAGATTAAAAATGTATGGAGACAGGACACATCCCTGGCATACACCCTTCTCAGTTTTGAATCATTCAATGTCTTCTTGCTCTGTTCTGACAACTGCCTCCTAGTATAAGTACATGTTTCACATATGCACAATCAATTGTTTTGGAATTCTCATTCTTGTAGAGTCAGCCACAGTTTGTTTTGATCCACACAGTCAAATGCCTTTGCATAGTTGATGTGACACAGATAGACATTTCTCTGGTACTCTCTGCTTTCAGCCAAGATCCTTCTAACATTATCTCTAATATCCCTAGTACTACAGCCTCCTCTAAACCCTGCCTACACATCTGCCAGTTCTCTGTTGACATGCAGCTCCAGTCATTTTTGGATAATTATCAGCAGAATCTTGCCTGCATGTGATATCAGTGATATTGTTCTATAATTTCCACACTCTATTGCATCACCTTTCTTTGGAATGGTAACAAATATAGATCTCTTCATCAGTTATCCAGGTGGTTGTCCTCCAGATTTCTTGGCACAACTTAGTCATCCAGGAGCTCATCCAGGGCAGTGTCTGTTTGCTGAAATATGTCAATTGATATGCTATCAATTCTTAGAGCCTTGTTTTTTTTCCAATTCTTTCAGAGCAGCTTGAACTTCTTTCATTAACACAGATTCTTGCTCATCTGTTGTTTCATGATTTTGTGTGTGTGTGTGTGTGTGTGTGTGTGT
>NW_006399793.1:3559374-3599543 GCF_000299155.1 Elephantulus edwardii
TAGTGGTATTGCGGGGTCAAATGGTATCTCTATTTGCAACTTTTTGAGAAAGCGCCATACCGCTTTCCACAGGGGTTGCACCATTTTACACTCCCACTAACAGTGAATAAGGGTTCCAGTTTCTCCACAACCTCGCCAGCATTTATGGCTTGCTGTTCTGTGATCTTCAACAATATTTTGCTTTCATGTAATATTAATTTTGCTTTATAATTTCTTTACAAATTTTGCTTTATAATTTTATAAATAACATCTGTTGGATCACCTTTCTTGGGAATGAGAGTAAATATAGATGTTTTCCAGTCAGTTGGTCAGTTACCTGTGTTCCAAATATCCTGCCTAGACTGGTGAGTAATGTCCGTGATTCTTTCTGTTAGTTGAAAAATGTCGACTGGCATCCCATAGATTCCTAGCGCCTTATTTTTTGCCAATGCCTTTAATACTGCTTGAACACCTCCCTTATCACTGTTCATTCTTTGTCATACGCTGCTACTTCCTTAAATATTTCAGGGTCAACTAGTTCTTTTTGGTAGAAAAACTTTGTGTATTTCCTCCGTCTTCTCTGATGCTTCCTGTAATAATTAAGATTGTGCGAATAGTATATCTCAGTATTGCAATTTGAGCCTTGAATTTGTTTTTCAATTCTCTTAGCTTTAGAAATGCTGAGTGAGCTCTTCCTTTTAAAATTTTTAACCCTAACTCTTTACAACTTTCATTATAATATTTTGCATTGTCTTCTTGAGCTGTCCTTTGAAATCTTCTAATCACCTCTTTTCCTTTGGCATTTCTTCACTTTGATTTAGGTTCTCAATTCAATTTTCAGATTTCCTTTTGACATCCATTTGGTATTCTCTTTCTCCCCTGTTTTTGTAATGACTGCTTTATTTAGGGATAATACCTTTGATGTCATCCTACACCTCATTTGATCTTTGATCACTAGTATTCAATTCCTCAAACTTACAGAGACAGGTTTTTACATCCTGGTGGGAGAGATCAAAGTCATATTTTGTTTTTTAAAGGCTTGTTTAATTTTCTTCAACTTCATTTGAGGAGTAGTTAATCAGAGTTGTTAGTCACTTATTAAGTCTATGATGATCATTATAGATTGTATTGTGTCCTCTTAAATGATGGGTCAACTTGGGTAGGTCATGATTCTCAGTACTTTGTAATAATCCTTCTCCATTTTTGTGACATAATATTGTTACCTTACGTGCTTTCTGTAGAAGATGACTGAATACTTCTATGTGGATTACATCTCTACTTCAAGAAAACAAATTTCCTTACCACTGGGCTAATAGTCAGCATCATGATAGATGGAGAAAAGTTGTTGATGGTTTAATCTTACTTGTATCCACAATTTACACACTTTCTACTAGCAGTCAAGAATTCACAAGACATATCACATGGGGAAAATATTTTGTCAGGAATACTGAAAAGCAAGGATATAGGTATAAAGACTAAGGTGTACCTAATCCACACCATGGTCTTTTAGATTACTTGCTATGCATCTGAAGTTGGACAAAGGCTGTTTGAAGAGAGTACTGACTACCCCTTGGACTTCCAAAAAGGGCAATCATGTTTATCTGGGAGAAAGTACAACCAGGGGTATCCCTTGAAAGAAAGGATGGTGAAGCTTCATCTCACGTACTTTGGGCATGTGTTTATAAGGAACCAATCCTTGGAGAAGGACATCATGTTTGGAAAGATAGAATTATAGCGTGGGAGAGGAAGACTCTTAATTAGTTAAAACAATGACTGTAACAATGTACTCAATTATATTGGAGATGATAAGGATGGTGCAGGATATGTCAAGGTTTGGCTCTGTTGTTTAAAGGGTCATAGTCAATTCAATGGCATGCAACAACCACAACATGATGTGAAAAAGGCAGAACTAAGTTGCATCCTAAACAAGCACTGTGGCATTTGGACAAGAACAAACTGGGAGGAGGGTAGAGAGAATAGTGCAACAATGAATGAGTGTAAGCCCAAAATCTCTGTAAATGTTTATGAAAGTTAATAAAATATAATTATAGAAAAAAAAACCAATCTTATTTGGATGTCAAAGAGATTAAACAAGGGAACAGAGCTCGCAGTAGGAAACTCCTGCTATTATAAAAGAAGAATTCAGTGATTTCTCTGAACCTAGAATATCTTTCTTGAGAAACTACTCCACACAGAGGAGGGCCTTCTTTTGGAGCTGACATTCAGAGACAGCCTTCCTTTGTAGCTGATGCCCTAGGTTTGTCTCTTTAAAATTATAAAAGAATAAATTTCTATTTGAGAAGATGCTCCTTTGTGGTATTTCAGTTAAGTAATACATTGACTTTCTTCATAACACTGAATTTGGAAGGAAACATGGATCCCTTGCTTCCAGGTTGGATATATTCAGAGTGAAATTGATACACCATAAAGGGATTTTCTTCTTAAGCCTGATTTTATTGTCAATACTGATGCAAGTTCATACCTGCCATCATGCTTTATTTAGTAATTTAGAGAGATTTGGCCGCTTAGTGTGTAGGGAATTCTGCTGTCAGCTCAAAGATGAGCTAGTCAAAAATCTACCAGCTCTTTGGTGGAAGAAAGATGGACCATTTTGTGTGATTTGAGTTTCTAAGCTACAGAAAGGTCAGCTGAGAGTCAATTCCAATTCTATGGCAATGAACTGAGTTTGTTTTTAAGAAACAGTCTCGGTTATTCGGTAGTACAATCCACAGATAGCACTGTTATTTGGATATTAATCAAAGATACAGTATCTGCATTGTTTTTGTTCTTCACCATTTTGTTATAACTTACCCATAGCTGACCCTCCAGCAGGTTTTCAGAGGCATGTAAAATTCAGAGGGTTAAATAGACTTAGAAGTTACCTAAAAGAGAGAAAAGTAATAATAAATAGAGTAGGAAAGGCTGAGAATGTTATTACTATGCGTACTTGAATGCCTTAAATTTTTTAAGGGAGTTCTGGTGGCAGGATACTCAGTGTATTATGGTGGTAACTGAACAGTTGGAAATTACCCATCTTTCTCCTTTCTAGAAGTGGGTGAATTCTAAACCAGCAGAGAGGTGTTGCTTCCAGGTTAACAGCTCAACTCATTATGGACTACAACAGGAGAGCTCACTGTGTTTTTCTGACTCCTCAATTGATGCTTCTTGCACTTTTACTATTGGCTCTGATTAATACCTAGTACTGGAGCACAAAATTGATCTAATTCCTTATGGACATTAACTGCTTTGTACTTGCTTCCTGCTTCATGACATACCCATGAACAACAGAAGGAAATGTTGCCTGTTTCTAGGTCATTTGCTTGACAGGTTGTGGATTGGACAGTTGTAATCCATTACTGGTGCAAAAAGATATTGTTTCCCAAAAGTTGGCCTATTATGAGTTTTCTCTGATATGAATCTGAATCACAATTTAGAGGGTACATTTCAGACATTCTCAAGTTTTTGCACTTTCATTTAAAATGGACTATCACTTTCTGTATAAAACTTCAATGAGGCTTTATTCATATTTAAATATGTGAATAATCTTATTTGCTTATATGGTAATGCAAACTTGAGGCATGTTGTTTTATGGCCAAAACCAGAACAATAAAAATCCTAGTTTAATCAAATCATCGTTGCATTTACTAAAGAAATAAAATCATTGGCGTGCTTAATTTCTACTTTTCTAAATAGGGAAAGCAGAGATATTTTAATTAGTTTCTAATGTTTATAATACTTCTTGTTCCATGAAAAAGCTGAAGACATGAGTGTTCTCGGATGTTTAAAAGGACAGTTTGGCTTAGCTTCTCATCCTATGAAACACCAGGCTGGCCATGAATGAACTTAAATTACTCAATGATATCTATTGTATGGCCCATGTTGGAAGCCTTCTGGATATACTGGCAACCTCTGCAATCCAAATTTTGAAGAATAAAGATTTCTAAGCTACTCTGACTAACTTTGACGGTGTGAAAAGGAAATTGTTTTAGTCTTTTTGGTATTGATTATGTTAGAGGTCTAATTGCATGAGACGGAGATAATATATACATAACATGCTGAACCACTGGGATAATGCAGTTGGACTAGGTGCAAACACTGAAATAATTAAGTATTTGTTAACACATATATAATAAACCTCTATTATCTAAGACTTTTAACTAAGTATTAAAAATTCCTTCTCAGCTACAACGTGCCATTTATGGACTCAGCTAGGAAGCAATTTTCTTTTACAAATTTTCTAAAAATAAATAAATAAAGTTTTCCTCTGTATGGCTTTGCAACTGATTTTATTTGAAGGAACGTTTCATGCAAGAGCCTCTTGCAAGGGAAACTTCATGGTGTAATAGAAGTAAAAGTTTTTCATATGAAAGAAGTTAATGCCCTATCTCTCCTCTCATGTGCATTTACCATATTGTACCTGAAAAACAAATAAGGAGAACAAATGAAGTTCAATCTAAAATGTTGACACAATAAAGGTTGTAGAGAATGGAGAGAAACCATATGAGTGCTTAAACATTATTAATAATAATCTCTTTTTCACAAATAGAATCCTTACTAACAACTTTAAATATGCACACAAGACAAAAGCTTTCTAGCTGAAAACGAAGAACCATTTACTGATGAAGATCAAAAGACTGCAAAGTTGTCAGTATGTATTAGGTCTCAGCATAAAAAAAATTCCTCCTCAAACTGGGCTAATAAACAACCATAATGTGATAAACAGAGAAAAGGGTTAAAGTTCTTATGCTTTAAATTTTGTTTTGATCTATAATAAATGTCCATGGAAGCATTAATAATAACAATAAATCAAATTACATAATTATTTAGGGAAAATCTTTGAAGTTCTAAAGAACAAGAGTGTGACTTGAGAACTAAGGTATATCTAACTTAATCCATGGTATTTTCAATTGCTGTGTGTGCGTGTGTGTGTGTGTGTGTGTATGATTGGAAAAAATAAAGAATCAGTGAAGGAGATGAAGATGGAGTGAGACAGTGACTGAGTTAGAATATATCAGAGAAGATTAGGATGGAACAAGATAAAACAAGGTTTTGATCCATTTTTCATAGGAGCACTGTGAGTCATAGTTGACAGCATCTAAGGACACACACACACACACACACACACACACACACGCACTTATGTGTATGTGAAGTGAAGGTTTGGTAATGAATAAGGAATAACAATAAAAACCTTGATGCCTTCAGATAGCAGTATTGGCAAAAATAGTGAATATATGGTAGACTAACAAAAGAACAAACAAATATGTCTTGGAAGAATTACTGCCAGAATGCTCCTTGGAAGCAAACATTGTGAGACTTGGTTTACATACTTTTGATATGTTATTAGGAGAAATAGATCATGGTTAACAAATGAGCAGATCAGGGGTAAAAAGACCCTTATTGAGGTGGATTGAAATAGTGTCTGCAACAGTGGGGTTCATGTACAGCAGTGATTATGAGTATTGTGCAGGATGAATTTATTGTTGTTGCTGTATGCCATTTTTGTTTCCACACTCTGTTGGGTCACCTTTCTTCGGGATGGGAACAAATATACATCTCTTCCAGTCAGTTGACCAAGTGGTCGTTCTCCAGATTTCTTGACACAACTTGGTGAGCACATCCAGGGCAGCATCTGTTAGCTGAAATATGTCAATTGGTATACGATCTATTTCTGGAGCCTTATTTTTTGCCATTTCCTTCAAAGCAGCCTGAACTTCTTCTTTCATCATCATAGGCTCTTGCTCATATGTTGCTTCATGAAATTCTTCTGTGTCTGACAACAGAATGTGGAAACTATAGAACAATCTCATCAATTTCACATGCAAGCAACATTCTACTGAAGATTATGCAAAAACGACTGGAACAACACATCAGCAGAGAACTGCCAGAAGTCCAGGCTGGATTTAGAATGGGTCATGGTACTAGGGATATTGTAGCTGATGTTAGATGGATCTTAGTTGAAAGCAGAGAATACCAGAAGAATGCCTATCTGTGTTTCGTTGACTATGCAAAGGTGTTTGACTGTGTGGATCATAACAAACTGTGGCTGACTCTGAGAAAAATGGGACTCCCAGAACACATGATCGTTCTAATGTGAAACCTTCACTTGGACCAGGAAGCAGTCATCAGAAGAGAGCATGGAAACACTGCATGGTTCAAAATTGGGAAGGGCATACGCCAGGGATGTATCCTATCTCCATACCTTTTCAACCTGTATGCAGAACAGATCATCTGGGAGGCTGGACTCTATGAGGAGAAATGTGGCTTCAAGATTGGTGGATGATTTATCAACAATCTGCGTTATGCAGATGACACAACCCTGCTTGCTGAAACTGAGGAGGACCTTAAGCACCTGCTGCACAGGGTCAAGGACTGCAGCCTCCACTATGAATTGAGGCACCCTGTCTAGAAGACAAAGATTCTCACCACTGGACCAATTGGCAGCATCAGGATAGATGGTGAAGAGACTGAGACTGTTCACAGCTTTAGTTTGCTTGGCTCCACAGTCAACATTCTTGGCACCAGTAGCCAGGAAATTAAAAGGCACATTGCCATGAGAAAGTGTGCTGTTAGGGACCTCTCCAAAGTACTGAAGAGCAGTGGTGTCTCTCTGGAGACTAAGGTGAATCTGATATAGGCCATGGTCTTCACAATCACTTGTTAAGCATCAGAGAGTTGGACAGTGACCAAGGAGGATAGTAGGAGAATTGATGCCTTTGAGCTGTGGTGCTGGAGAAGAGTATTGAGAGTATCATGGGCTGCTAGGAAAACAAACAGATTCATCCTGGAAAGGGTTAAACCGGGTGGCTCCTTGGAAGCAAGGATTCTGAGGTTCCTTCTAACATACTTTGGACATGTTGTGAGGAGAGACCGGTCCTCGGAGAAGGACATCATGCTTGGTAAGGTGGAGGGACAGTGCAGGAAGGGAAGGCCCTCTATGAAGTAGATACGGTCAGTGACTGGGATACTCGGGATAGGAGTGTCAGAGACAGTGCGATTGGCACAGGACAGAGCAGAGTTTGGGACTTTTGTACATAGTGTTGCTATGAGTCGCAAGCGACTAGACGGCACATAACAACAACAACAATCTGCCATTTATTCTAGTATGACTCATAGCCACCCTAAGAACAACAGATCTAACTCTGTCCTTCACAGGAGTGTTATGAGTTGGAGTTGAATTGATACTACTAAACAACCACTACAAACAATTTTACAGAAGTCATGTATACATAAATGTTTATTATTATGCATTTTTCATATGCTGCGTTATTATATACACATGCTCTTTATAGAAAAATAATTTATAGATCAAATTTAAAAGAGGGACTCTAGCAAATTAAACAGTTTATAATCTTTGGGTTTTAAAGTCCTTGTTGAAACAAGCGAAGGCATCCAAAGCATTAAACAAAAAGAAAAATTTCCTCTGCTACTTAGGGAATCCTCAAAATATTAGAATATGTGAATAAAAAGGCTAAATTATGCAGGTGCCAAGATGGAGGAAAGGAATGCTTAGGGTCATAGGAGGATTGATTTTTGTGTAGGATCAAACACATCAATTCATCATTTATTATTCCCAGGGGTTGAGAAAGGGCTAGCTATTTTGGCAAGAATGGGATTGTGTGTAAGTACATTTCTTCCCACTGAACTGAATCACCAGCTGAACTCTGTTCTGAGCATGAAGACATTTACATCATACATTCAGTCACAGAGGGAATTCGGTGGCAGTGATCAACAGTTAAGAGTCAACTAAATCAGCTAAAATTTTCACACTCACTGTATCTTAGTTATAAGAAACACTCGTGGCCTAGGGGTAAGGGATTGTGTTGCCAATCTGAAACATGCAATTTGTATTCACCAGCTCTTCCATGGGAGAAAGATGGACAGTATTCTCCAGTGTCATTTAGTGCCTCCAAAAATCCCCTGGATAGTAGGCTATAAGTCAGTTCCAAATCAGTGGCATGTAACAACAACAACAACAACAACAACAACACTATATAGAATGGGAGCACTGGTGGCTCTGTGGTAAGGAGTTGTACTGCTAAAACAAGGACTGTGTTTTGTATCCACCAGATGCTCCATGGGAGAAAGATGTACAATCTCCTGCTGTGTGGTGTATTGCCTTTGAATATTCACTGGAGGATCAGCTATTAGTTGGTTCTGACTCGATGGCAACATTAACAACAGCATATATTATTTAAATAAACTTTGTAAATGTACTAATTATAACACACTCTCTAATTGTAACACACTTGTTAAAAAATTTACTGAGCACCAAATATTTATGAGGCACTGCATAAGTTTTATCAATTAATACTGACTTACAGGATTGATCTAGGATGTGCTCATCAGTGTAAGCAAGGAAATCTGGAGGGCAAACACCAACTGACTGACTGGAAGAGATACAGATTTCTTTCCATTCTCAAGATAGGTGATCCAATAGACTGTGGAAATTATCAAACACTATCTATATGACAAGCAAGTAAAATAGTGCTAAAGATCATAAAAAAGTGGCTAGAACAATATATTTATAGGGAACTGGCAGACATTTAAGCTGGATTTAGAAGAGGCTGTGGCACTAGGATGTCCTTGTTGAAGTCAGATGGATTCTGCAGATAATACCAGAAAGATAGCTTTCTGTGTTTTATTGATTATGAAAAGACATTTTACTGTGTGGATCACAACAACCTATGGCTAAAATTAAGAAGAATGGACATCTCAGAATGTTTAATTATGCTGATACAAAATCTGTACTGTTGTGCCAATGAAACAGACCAACACTGCATGTAAAATTGGAAGGGTGTATGCTAGGGTTGTATCTCTTTTCCATAGCTATTCAATTCATATGTTGAACAAATAATTTGTGAAGGCCTACTCTCCTAAAGAGAGGAATACTTATCAATAGCTTCCTTTATGCAGATGATACAACCCTGCTTTCTGAAAATGAAGAGGACCTGAAACACTTGTGGCCTTCAGTATAGGTTCATTACATCTGTACGTCACGAAAAGATCTTTACCACTGGCTCAATAGATAACATCATGATAGACGGGGGAAAGAACTGGGATTGGTGAGCATTAGGGTGGAATGCTGATTTGCTAAGGGGAGTGAGAGTGATGTGGTAAGACCTCCTATTGAAAAACCCTGTTGAGGTTGCACTTTCATCAAAATATATCTATTTGTTCTTTTGGTATACAGTACTATTTTCCAGTGCTGAAGCTAAAAGACAGCAATTACTCTTCTTCATCTTTATTCATTACTCAGCTCTGAGATGTATAACAAATGACTGAAAAGATCATGGCCTCGATCCTCTACCCTGTGTTCCTTTGCCTCATAACCCTCTGTCCCATGCACCATGTTATCCTAAAACTTTGCTTCCTCTTCCAGAAGGTGGTAGAATTCAGAAAAATAGTCTCACGAGAGGAGCCAGGCAGGAGTGGCTCCCTCCTGACCAGTCTCAGGAGAGAGATGAGCAGGTCTACCATTATCACCACTAATACAGGCCTGCCACCTGCACTGTTTGGATCCAATTGCTTCCCTGGGCTTTTGTCTGCTCAGAAAGGAATATCTGTGTCCCAGTCAGCTGCAGGAAAGCAAACAGGTTAGAGTGTTGACCATTAACACCTGTGGAGACTTGAGTACCACACTGTTGGGATCTTTCCTCTTTGATGGGCCTTTGTCTGTTCATTTTAAGAAAGCAGGAGGTTCAGACATTATGAAAAAACAAAACAAATCTCCTAAAAAACACTGCCTTAAAAAAAAAAAACCAAACAAAAAAACAACCACAAAACAGATCAGCTTGTAGATCCAATGAATACTCCAGGGGCTGAGAGATAGAAGAAATATATTGACGTGGAGTTAAATTAACAGCCACTGAGAAAGTTACAAATAATACAAGAAAGAATTGAAATAATAAATAAAGTGAACACGCCAGAGACAGGGAGGGCCTTTGTCTGCTCATGTTAAGAAAACGGTAAGTTCAAACATTATGAAAAAACAAAGTAAATCTTCTCCTAAAAATTAGATCAGATTGTGGACAAAATGAGGACATCAGAGACTGGGAGACAGAAGAAATATATTAACATTGAGTTAAATTAACAATCCCTGAAGAAGTTACAAACTATAGGATAAAGAGTTGAAATAATAAATACCCCAAAGTCAGGGAGCCAGAAGAAATATACTGAGGTGGAATTAAATGAACACCTACTAAAGAAGATATAAAGTAAAAAAACCCCAAAAAACAAAAAAAAATAATGAAGCCATAAGTAAAGAAGTATAAGAATTGAAAACATCATCAGAAGACAGAGAAGGTATAAGCAACATAGTACTAGAAAAACAGAAATGCACTGAAGTATAATTCAGGATATAGGATCAGTATAAAAAAAATCAGTGGGATATCTCTACAGCAACTATCAAAACATGAAAAATGGGACGGCATTAAACAACAACAACACAACTTTTTTTATAAGCACAAGATTAAATACTAGTGATTCAAAAGACCTTTATAAGGAAAAATAGAGGACACTATGCCAAGAAACAGTAAGAATATTAAATGGAAAAATATTCTCTGTTATGAATAAGAAGACTTAACATTGTAAAAATGGCAATCCTACCACAGTCTATTCAATATTTAGAGTTTCTTCTGACATCCATTTTGGTCTTTTCTTCCTCCTCTGTCTTTGTAATGAATGTTTGCACTCTTCTTGGAGGATACCCTTGATATTCTCCCACAGCTCCTCTGCTCTTTGCTCATTCGTGTTCAAGGCCTCAAACCTGTTCCTGAGATGGTTCTGAAATTCAGGTGGGATAGACTCACAGTTATATTTTGGTTCCTGTGGGTTCAATTTAATTTTCCTCAGCTTCAGCTTGAACTTGCATATGAGTAGTTAGTGGTCTGTTCCACAATCAGCCCTTGGCCTAGATTTTACAGCTGATATTGAGCTTCTCCAGTGGTTCTTTCCACACATTTAATCAATCTGATTCCTATGCATACCATCTGGTGAGATCCATGTGTATAACCTGTGTTTATGTCTCTTAAAAATGTGTTTGCAATGAATAAGTCATTGATTGTGCAAAATTCAATCATTCTATCTCCAGCTCCATTTCTGTCACCAAGTCCATGTTTTCCAAGTACTGAATCTTCTTCTCTGTTCCCAACTTTTGCATTCCAGTCACCCATTATTATCAATGCATCTTGATTGCATGTTCAATTGATTTCCAGCTGTAAAAGTTGGTAGAAATTTTGTATTTCCTCTTCCATGGCTCTCGTTGTTGGTGCATATATCTGAATGATAGTGGTATTCACTGGCCTTCCTTGTATGAGTATGGATAGTATCCTGTCATTCACAATATTGTACTTCAAGACGAATCACTAACTATTAGAGCAACCCCATTTTCCCTCACCTTTTCATCTCTGGAGTAATATATAATATGATCATCTGACTCAAAATGCCCCATGCTGGTCCATTTCATTTCACCAATGCCTAGTATGTCAATATTTATGCTTGTCAGAAGAAACTCTGAGTGTTGTACTGGAGCGCAGAGAAGCCAAAGCACATGGAAGAATTCAAGATACTAAAGAGCTGAACAGAAGATTTCAAAAGGCTGCTCGGAATGACAAAGCAAAATACTACAATGAAATGTGCAAGGAGCTGGAGCTAGAAAATCAAAAGGGCCGAACTCTCTCAGCATTTCTTAAGCTTAAGAAACTGAAGAACAAATTCAAACCTTGAGTTGCTATAATCAAGGATGCTCTAGGGAGAATATTAAATGATCCAGGAAGTATTAAAAGAAGATGGAAAGAATATACTGAGTCATTATATCAAAAGGAATTGGCAGACACAGAAGAATTTAATGAAACAACATATGAGCAAGAGCTTATGGTGATGAAGGAAGAAGTTCAAGCTGCTTTGAAGGAAATAGCAAAAAATAAGGTCCCAGGAAGAATAGATGGTATACCAGTTGACATATTTCAGCTAACAGATGCTGCCCTGGATGTGCTCACCAAGTTGTGTCAAGAAATCTGGAGAACAACCACTTGGTCAACTGACTGGAAGAGATCTATATTTGTTCCCATTCCAAAGAAGGGTAACCCAACGGAGTGTGAAAACTATAGAACAATCTCATCAATTTCACATGCATGCAAGAATCTACTGAAGATTATCCAAAAACGACTGGAACAGCACATCAGCAGAGAACTGCCAGAAGTCCAGGCTGGGTTTAGAAGGGATTGTGGTACTAGGGATATTGTAGCTGATGTTAGATGGATCTTAGCTGAAAGCAGAGAATACCAGAGGAATATCTATCTGTGTTTCATTGATTATGCAAAGACGTTTGACTGTGTGGATCATAACACTGTGGCTGACTCTGAGAAAAATGGGGATCTCAGAACACTTGATTGTGCTAATGTGAAACCTATACTTGGACCAAGAGGCAGTTGTCAGAACAGAGCATGGAAACATTGGGAAGGTTGTACGCCAGGTATGTGTCCTGTCTCCATGCCTTTCCAAACTGTATGCAGAACAGATTATAGAGGAGCCTGAGCTCTATGAGGAGAAATGCGGCATCAGGATTGGTGGAAGATCTATCAACAATCTGTGTTTTGCAGATGACACAACCCTGCTTGCTGAAATTGGGGAGGACCTGAAGTGCTTACTGCAGAGGGTCAAGGACTGCAGCTTTCAATATGGATTGAGGCTCAATGTCAAGAAGCAAAGATTCTCCCCACTGGACCAATTGGCAGCCTCAGGATGGATGATGAAGGGATTGAGATTGTTCATAGCTTTAGTCCGCTTGGCTCCATAGCCAACACTCTTGGCACCAGGAGCCAGGAGATTAAAAGAGATATTGCGATGGGAAAGTCTGTTGTTAGGGACCTCTCTAAAGTACTGAAGAGCAATGGTGTCTCTCTGGAGACTAAGGTGAATCTGATACAGTCCATAGTCTCTGCAATCACTTGTTAAGCATCAGAGAGTTGGACAATGACTAGGGAAGGTAGAAGGAGAATTGTTGCCTTTGAGCTTTGGTGATGGAGAAGAGTATTGAGGGTACCATGGACTGCTAAAAAAACAGATTCATCCTGGAGAGGGTTAAACTGGGCTGCACCTTGGAAGCAAGTATTCTGAGGCTTCATCTGACATACATTGGTTATGTATGTTCTAAGGAGAGACAGGTCCTTGGAGAAGGACATCATGCTTGGAAGGGTGAAGGGACAGTGCAGAAGGGGAAGGTCATCTAGGAGGTGGACTTATTCAGTGACTAGGGTAATCCAGATGGATGTGTCAGAGCCAGTGAGATTGGCACAAGATAGAGCAGGGTTAGGGCTGTTGTACATAGGGTCGCCATGAGTTGCAAGCAACTCAATGGCACATAACAACAACAACAGCCACAGTCTAAAAATTCCACAGAATACCAATAAGATACCAACTTCATTATTTTCAAAGAGATTTAAAAAAAAGGCAATTGGTAGGTTTATTTGCAAAGGAAAGAGATTCTAATAAGCAAATCTCTTCTGGAAAGTAAAAATGAAGTAGAAGGCATAGCACTCCCTAATTTCAAACACTACTACAGAGTAATAATAACTCAAACAGCATGGTATTAGTACAAAGACAAATACGTAGACCAATGAAATAGCTCTGAGAACCTAGAGATTAACTGAGAAATCTGGGTTGTCTGGTTAACAGACTAGTAGAGAACCATATTTATTACCTATCCCCAAGAAAGGTGATCCAAGAGAGTGTAGAAGTCATCAATCAATATGACTAAGATCATATGAAAGCAAAATGCTGCTGAAGACTGTCCAAAGTCAAGAGAGAAAAGCTGGAAATATAAGCTGGATTTAAAAAAGGCTGTGGGATTAGGGGTATGCTTGCTGAAGTAAAATGGATCTTGACTGAAAGCAGAGAATAGTAGAAGAATATAATTGTTTTTCATTGACGGACTTTTTCATTCTGCAGACCTTGGGCCTGTCTTTCATTGTTTTTGTTCAGACATTCCTCTAGGTCATATAGCCCTGGTGTACAGCGGTAACTTGTGTTTGCTGTGAGGCTGAACACTGTGACACTGATGTGTCAAATGTGTTAATGGCTGGTTACCCAATGAAGACAGAGAGGGGGTGGAGCTCCCCGACTAAAACAAGCTTGGAAAGAGGAGGGTCATCCATTTCCGTAATAGCTTTCCTCTGGAAACCCTATGAACCTGGAGAGAGGATTAGAGACACCCAAGCGTTGAGGACTCTCGTTCATAGGGTTGCTATGAGTTGCCTGCAACTCCATGGCACTTAACAACAACATGCAAAGGTATTTGACTGTGTGGATCACAACATTGTGGTTAAAATTGAGAAGAAAAAGTATCCCAGAAAACTTGTTGTGCTCATGTGAAACCTGTATCTAGACACAGAAGCTATTCTATGAACGGAGCAAGGGAACATTGCACAGTTCAAAATCAAGAAAAAAGCGTCCTTTCCTCATACCTTTGTAATCTATATGTAGAACACAGTATGTGAGAGCCTGGATTTTATGAAAAAGAATGTGACATCAGGATTGGAGGAAGAGTCATCAACCACCTGTGTTATGCAGACGACACAGCCTTGCTTGCTGAAACTGAGGAGGACCTGAAGTGTTTGTTGCTGAAAGCCAAGGACTGTAGTCTCCGTCATGGATTTCATATCAATATCGAGATAGATAGATGAAAAGATTGAAGTCGTTAACAATTTCATCTTGTTTGGATCCAGAATCAATAATTGTCGCACCAACAGTCAGGAAATTTAAAAAAAAAAAAAGAGTTGCTTTAATAAAGTCTGCTGTCAGGGGCCTCTCCAGAGTGCTAAAGAGCAATGATGTCAGTGTAGAGACTAAAGTGCACCTGATTCAGGCCATAGTCTTCTCAATTGTTGATTATTATCTGAAAGGTGGACAATGACAAAGGATGACAGAAGAAGAATCAATGCCTTTGAGTTACGGTGCTGCATTAGAGTATTGAACATTACCATGGACTACCAAGAGAACAAATAAGTCTGTTCTAGAGAGGGTAAAACCAGCTTGCTTCTTGAATTATTTTGGAATTCCATCTCATGTGCTTTGGAAATGTTGCCAGGAAGAAATAGTCCTTGGAGAAGGACATCATCCTTGGAAGAACGGAGGATGAGTGCATGAGAGGAAGATCTCAATAAGAGGGATTGACACAATGACTAGGACAATAAGAACAGGTATGTCAGAAACGATGAGAATGGTTCAAGATAAAGTAGGTTTCAGGGCTATTGTGCATAAAGGAGTCCTAGTTGACTCAAAGGCACATAAAAACAATAACAACAACCTAACCTTAGAAAACCCTATATACAATAGAGGACACTTAAACTAGCAGATACGGCAACTGAAGCCGAGCCTTCAAATACGGAAACACAAAGGACAAGGAACAGTTATAAGTAGGCACTAATGATTAGAACATGGAATGTAAGAAGCATGAGTGTAGGAATTGGACATTGTTAAGAAAGAACTGTAACACATAAATATTGGCATTTGAGGTATTAGAGAAATGAGATGGACAGGCATGGGACATTTCGAGTCAGACCATCATATGATCTACTATGCTGGAGATGAAAAGATAAGGAAAAATGGGGTTGCTTTGAAAGTTAAAAAGTCATTTCTAGATCCATCTTTAAATACAATGTTGTGAGTGACAGGATAATATCCAAACTCATACAAGGACGTCCAGTGAATATCACTACCATTCAAATATGTACACCAACAACAATTAGAGATAAAGAGATGGAAAAGACAATTTCTACCAAATTTTTAGTCAGAAATCGATAGAACATGCAACCAGAACGTATTAATAACAATGGGTACTGGAACGAAAAAGTTGGGAACAGAAAAGAAGGATTCGTAGTTGTAAAACATGGGCTTGGTGACAGAAATGAAGCTGGAGATAGAATTGTATACAATTCATGATTTATTCATTGCAAATACTTTTAATAAGAAACATAAACAGAAGCTGTACACATGGATTTCACCTGATGGTATGCATAGGAATCAGACTGATTACATCTGTGGAAAGAATTGCTGGAAAACCTCAATATCAGCTGCGAAAACTAGGCCAGGTGATGATTGTGGAACAGACCCCCAACTACTCATATGCAAGCTCAAGCTGAAGCTAAAAAAAAATGATACCAAATTGACAGGAATCAAAATTTGACCTTGAATCTATCCCAAGACTCAACTAGAATTTCTAAACCATATCAGGAACAGGTTTGATGCTTTGAACACTAACAAGCTAAGACCAAATGAGCTGTGAAAGGATATCAAGAATATCATCCATTAAGAATGCCAAAAGTCATTACAAAGGCAGAAGAGGAAGAAAAGATGGACGTTAGAGGAGACTCTAAACATTGCATTAGAGTGCCCAGAAGCTAAAGCAAAGGGAAGAAATCAAGAAATTAAGGAACTGAAGATTTCAAAGAAAAGTGGGAAGACAAACTATTGTAATGAAATGTGCAAAGAGCTGGAGTAAAAAAATTAAAAGGGCTGAAGTCACTCAACATTTCTTAAGCTGAAGGAACTAAAAAACAAATTCAAGCCTCTAGTTGAAATACTTAAGAACGCTTTGGGCAGAATATTGAATGATCCAGGAAGCATTAAAAGAATATGGAAAAGAGTATACAGAGTCACTGTAACAAAAGAAATTAGCAGACACAGAAGAATTTAATGAAACAATGTCTGAGCAAGAGCCTGTGGTGATGAAAGAAGAAGTTCAAGCTGCTCTGAAGGAATGAACAAGAATCAAGACCCCAGAAAACTGACGGCATACCAATTGACATGTTTCAACAAACAGATGTTGCCCTGGATGCGCTTACCCAAGCTGTGTCAAGAAATCTGGCGGACAACCACATGGCCAACTGACTGGAAGAGATTCATATTCCAAAGAAAGGTCACCCAACAAAATGAAAATCTAATAAAATCATTAATATAACATGCAAACAGTATTCTGCTGAAAATTATCAAAAAATGACTGAAACAGCACATCAACTGAAAACTGCCAGAGTACAGGCTGGGTTTAGAAGAGGCCATGGTACTAGGGATATTAGAGCAATTATTAGATGCTTCTTGGCCGAGAGCAGAGTACCAGGGGATTTGATTATGTGGATCACAGCAAACTGTGACAAACTCTGAGAGAATGGGAATCCCAAAACACTTGATTGTGGTTGGACTAGGAGGCAGCGTCACAACAGAGCAAGGAAACGCTGCATGGTTCAAAATCAGAAAGGGTGTATGCCAGGCATGTGTCCTATCTTCATATTTTTTTCAATCTATATGCAGAACAGAGCATCTGGAAGGTTGGACTATGAGGAGGAATGTGACATCAGGATTGGAGGAAGATTCATAAACAATATTGTGTTATGCAGATAATACAACCCTGCTTGCTGAAACTGAGGAGGACCTAATGGGCTTGCTAAAGAAGGTCAAGAACTGCAGCCTTAAATATGAATTGAAGATCAACATCAAGAAAACAGATGCTCACACTGGTCAGATTGGCAGCATCATGATAAACAATGAAAAGATTGAGATTAACAGCTTTAGTTGCATGGCTCCACAATCAACACTTTTGATACCAGCAGCCAGGAAATGAAAAGACATTTTGCATTAGGAAAGTTGGCTGTCATGCTCCATTGTACTGAAAAGCAACAATGTCAGTCTAAGGTGTGCTTGATCCAGACCATAGTCTTCACAGCTAGTTACTTGCTATGCATCGGACATTTATCAAAGTTCATAGAGTTTCTGGAGGCATGTTATTTAGGAAGGGGATGCCACTCCTGCTTTCAGCAATCCACAACAACATGCATGAGAAAGCTGGGTAATGACTAGGGATGATGGTAGGAGATTTGATGCCTTTGTGCGTAATAATAGAGAAGAGTATTGAATAAAACATGAACTGCTAGAAGAACAAACAGTTTTGTACTAGAGAGGGTGAAACCAGGCTGCTCCTTGAAGGCCAGGATTCTGAAGCTTCATTTGACATACGCTGGGCATATTTCAAAGAGGGACTCATTCTTGGAGATATATACAGTGCTTGAGAGGGTGGAGGGACAGCACAAGAGAGGAAGACCTTTGATGAGATAGATTGATTCAATGATTGCAATAATGAGGGTAAGTTTGTCAGAGATAATAAGGTTGGCACAGGATAGGGCAGGATTCACAGCTGTTGTACATAGGGTCACTATGAGTTACAAGTGACTTAGTGACACAAACAACAACAACAATGGTCAATTGGTTTTTGACAAAGAATCAAAAGCTATCCACCTGCAGAAATACCAAGGCCCGCCCACCAGATCCCGTTTGCACACATAGAGGCTTCCCACCCAAGCTGATTGTAAGTGAGATCAGATACAGTTTATCAGCTTACTCTTGATTGCTAAAGCCATTTAGAAAGGTCCAAATGGCCCACCCTGGCTTTCAAGTAAATAACAAAATCTTACACACCAGGATCCAAACTTAGTCCTTGTAGGCAATAGCATAGATAAACTTGCAAATATAGCCAGAAATACACAATCTGGAGAGTATAAAGTCAATGAATGAGACTTTTTAAAAAAATTAAGTCCTGTGTGCATAAAATTTTTCTTGATTATGGTGAAAAGAAAACCTCTAGACTTGGAAAAACTATTTGGCAATGACATCTCAGACAAGGGTCTCATAATGAAAATTAGTAAGACTTCTACAAGGAAAAGACTGATAATCCAGTAACAAAATGGGCAAAAGACATAGAAAGTCTTTTTACAAAGGATAGCACTGGAGACACACCTTCTCCAAGATCTATCTAGCTAGCTAGCTATCTAACCACCTACCTAGATCTCTGTATCATGGATTGACACAATTGACTACCAGAATCAGCTTGAACATAACAGAGATCATGAGGTTGATGTATGCTAGGACAAATTGCGAATCTATTGCTCATATAAGGTCACTATGGTTAATAATCCACTTGATATCATCTAACAACAACATCTTCCAGATTTACCAGTAAAATTCTCCTCCCAAAGTGACATTTTGACTCTGATTTAACATTTGCTAAAATGAACATTGTCTTCTGTAGTACTTTATAACTTTCCTACAGCAGTGAGTATGAAATTCCCTTTCAGCCCACTATTACTCCAACTACCAATCCCTCAATGAGCCTGAGACTTTTGTCAGAAGACAGACTTCAGCATAAATCTCATGGTGTTGTTATAAACTATGTGACAGCATGTGAAAATTTATCTTCTCAAATTCCATTTTCTCACCAATTCTTGTTGTGGTGGTTGTTAGGTACCACAAATTCAAGTATAACTCATGTTGTTGTTATGTGCCATCGAGTCATTTCCGACTCATACCGACCCTATGCACAACAGCTCTAAACCCTGCTCTATCCTGCGCCAACCGCACCGCCTCCGACACACCCATCCCGATTACCCCAGTCACCGAATCAATCCATCTCATAGAGGGTCTTCCCCTCCTGCGCTGTCCCTCCACCCTCCCAAGCATGATGTCCCTCTCCAAGGACCCGTCCCTCCTGGCAACATGTCCAAAGTATGTCAGACGAAGCCCCAGAATCCTTGCCTCCAAGGAGCAGCTTGGTTTAATCCTCTCCAAGATGGATCTGTTTGTTTTCCTGGCAGTCCATGGTACATTCAGTACTCTTCTCCAGCACCACAGCTCAAAATCATCCACTCCCCTTCTGTCCTCCCTAGTCATTGTCCAACTCTCTGATGCTTAACAAGTGATGGCAAATACCATCACCTGTATCAGGCGCACCTTAGTCTCCAGAGAGACACTGTGGCTCCTGAGTACCTTTGAGAGGTCCCTAACGGCAGACTTTCCCTTCGTGATACGCTTTTTGATTTCCTGACTGCTGGTACCAAGAGTGTTGACTGTGGAGCCGAGCAAAGTGAAGCTGTGAACACTCTCAATCTCTTCGTCATCCATCCTGACGCTGCCAATTGGTCCAGTGGCCAGAATCTTTGTCTTCTTGACGTTGAGCCTTAGTCCATACTGAAGGCTGCAGTCCTTGACCCTTCGCAGCAAGTGCATGAGGTCCTCCTCAGTTTCAGCAAGCAAGGTTGTGTCATCTGCATAACGGAGATTGTTAATAGATCTTCCACCAATCCTGATGCCACAATTCTCCTCATAGAGCCCAGTCTTTCAAATAATCTGCTCTGCATACATGTTGAAAAGGTATGGAGACAGGATGCATCCCTGGCGTACACCCTTCCCTATTTTGAACCATGCAGTGTTACCCTGCTCTGTTCTGACTACTGCCTCTTGGTCCAAGTATAGGTTTGGTATTAGCACAATTAAATATTCTGGGATTCCCATTATTCTCAGAGTCAGCCACAGTTTGTTATGATCCACACAGTCAAATGCCTTTGCATAATCAATGAAACACAGATAGACATTCTTCTGGTATTCCCTGCTTTCAGCCAAGATCCATCTAACATCAGCAACGATATCCCTAGTACCACGACCCCTTCTAAACCCAGCCTGGACTTCCGGCAGTTCTCTGCTGATGTGCTGTTCTAATCGTTTTTGGATGATCTTCAGCAGAATCTTGCTTGCATGTGAAATCAATGACACTGTTCTGTAGTTTCCACACTCAGTTGGGTCACCTTTCTTTGGAATGGGAACAAATATAGATCTCTGGCGACCTTTTTTTGGACAACAGATTTGAATGCTGTCCTATCTTGTGCCATCAGCATAGTCTTTGACACATCTATCGCAGTAGTCACTGTTGGTTGAAAGTCTTCCTCTTTTCCAGTGAACTTCCACCTTTCCAAGCAAGATGTCCCTTTCCAAAGAATAGCCACTCCTAGTAACATGCCCCAAAGTATGTGAAATGAAGCATCACCATCCTTGCCTCCAAGGAGCATTCTAGCTGCATTTTCACCAAGACATATCTGTTGGTTCTTCTGGCAGCCCATGGGATATTCAGTATTTTTCTCCGCCATGACAGGCCAATTCATCAATTATTCTTCTGTAATCCTTAGTCATTGTCCAGCTCCCAAATGCACAGCAAGTGATTGAAAAGACCATGGCCTGAATCAGGAACACTTTAGTCTTTAGATTAACGTTATTGCTCTTCAGCACTTTGGAGAGGTGCCTGGCAGAGGACTTTCCCAGTGCAATATTATGTCTACTACCTGACTGCTCATGCCAAGGGTGTTGGTTGTTGATATAAATAAGATGAAATTATTGACAATTTAAATTTTTTTTTATTTATTATGTTTTTGCTTTTGGTCCAGTGATGAGGATTTTTATTTCCTTGATGCTAAGATGCAAATTTACTGAATAACTTTGATCTTTTGCTGCAGGTGTTCTAGTTATCTTTACTTTCAGCAAGCAAGGTTATGTCATCTGCATGATGCAGGTTGCTGATGAGTCTTCCTCTGATCCTAATGCCACATTCTTTTTCTGAGTCTATTACAGCATACAGATTGAATAGGATGGAGAAAGGTACAACTCGGACATATACCTTTTCTGATTTTAAACTAGGCCGTGTTCTCTTGCTCAGTTTGGACCACAACTTAATCATCTAGATAGGTTTCATATGAGCATAATTATGTATTCTGGTATTCTCATTCTTCTCAACATTAGCCAAAGTTTGTTATGATCTACACACAAGTAGACATTCTATGGTAATCTCTTTGTTCAGCCAGGATCCATATATCTACAATAATGTCCCTGGTGCTACAGCTTCTTCGACATCCAACTTGAACTTTGTCTTTTCCAACATTGGCCTTGAAACAGATTTCAGAGACGCAATGAGGCTTTGAAGCAGACATCTCAAATGGCAACTTGTTCTTGAAACAGACATCCCCAAAGCAACTAGACTTTTAAACATACATACTAGATACAATCAGGCTTTAAAGCAGACATCCCAGATGCAACACAGCCTTGAAACAGACCTCATCAATATGTCACATGATTATTTGCTGATGAAACAACATACATCAAACATCTAAGATCATTGTTGTTATAAACGATTATTGTTAGTTGCCAAGAAGTTGATTCTGACTTATGACCAAGCCATGTAAGCAAAGTACAACTACTCCATAGAATTTTCAAGATAGTGACCTTTAAAGACTATTGTCAGCTCTATCTTCCTGGGAACCTCTGGATGTGTTTAAATTGTCATCTTTTTTGGTTGGTATTTAATTACATAGTTACTAATGTAAGTATAGATCTCCATTTAAAAAAAATTATTTATTTTTCATTTCAATGAACATCTACAGAGATTTTGAAATTCCATTCATTCATTGTTGCACCCTTCTCCCTGCCCATCCCCCCGTTTGCTCCTCTCCTTCTAAAGCAAAAGAAAAACTCCTTCATTGGTATGCAATCCCCCACACACATCCCCCAACCCCAAATATAATCCACTCTGCAACCCTCATTCCGTACTCTTAGGATAAACATAATGCCCTAAAACATAATACTTTTAAAATATTCTCTCCCACAAAGACTTCAATGCCATAAATATATTTCATCCAGTTTTTCTCAGTCTTACCCCCATCCCGATGTCAGCCTCATTCTACAACAGTGGCACCATATAGCATTTGTCCATTGTGACTGAGATACCTCAGTCAGCATAATGTCCCTAGATATTATGCTGAGTGAGGTAACAATGTAGAAAAATTCTTAAACACAGGAAAAATGTGAAATTATGTTCTTGAATAGTATATAAAGCCCGTTGTTGTTGTTGTTCTTGACCACCTTCTAGTTGAGCATGATTCATAGTGACCCTAGGAACAAAAGGCCTGAAGCGCCTCTACAACTATCGACATTTATCAAAGTTCATAGAGTTTCTGGAGGCATGTGATTTAGGAAGTGTATGCCACTCCTGCTTAGTTGATAAATTCTTTCTTACCTTTGTACAAGTCATAATTTTACATCTAGTTAACAAAGAGCAGACAGAACAACTTAGGAAAATTATATGATAGAAATTGTGCATGGGTGACTTGCATGAAACAACAAATAATATCAAATTTTATAGAAATAATTTACTGAGGCAGGGAAATACAAATATTTTTCTCATCAGGTTTGTTCATCCATCTTTCTTAAGATTCAAATATGAGTTGAGTAGGTTAATATCTCTATTTTTATCCTACTTTGATGACTTCAGAAAATTTAATCTTTACCAATAATCTGAGACCCAGTCTGAGTCTAAACAATTTAGATAAATTTGGCGTTCTTGTTGTTGTTGTTAGGTGCCGTCAAGTCTAGTATGACCCATAGTGACCCTATGAACAACTGATCTAAACACTGTCCTATAGTGTACCATCTTCACAATCTCTGTCACACTCAAGCCTATTGCTTCAGTCACTGTGAACCTACCTGGTTGAGGGTCATCTTCTCCTTTGCTTCATGTCCACCTTCTCAAGCATGATTTCCCTCTCCAAGGAATAATCTCTTTTAGCAGCATGCCTCATGCGTGTGAGATGAAGCCTTATTATCTTTGCCTCCAAAGAACATTCTGGATACACCTACCACAGAATATATCTATTTGTTCTTTTGGCAGTCCATGGGATACTCAGCAGTCTTCACAAACACTGAAGCCTAAAGGCATAAATATATTTTCTACCATTCTTGTTCATTCATTATCCACCTCTTAGAGATACAGCAAGTGACTGAAAAGACCATGCATACCTTTGATACAAAAATGACATCATTACCTGTCAATAATTTGGAGAAGTCCTTGACTATAAACTTTCTCTATGCAATATGTCTCCTGATCTCCTGACTGCTGGTACCAATTGTACTGATTGTTGATCAAAGTAAGATGAAGTTAATGACAGTCTCAATCCTTTCTCCATCCATCATGATACTATCTATCAGTCTATTTGTGAGGATTTTTGTTTTCTTGATGTTGATATGCAATCTGAATTGAAAGCCACAGTGTTTAACCTTCTACAGTAAGTGCTTAAAGTTCTCTTCACTTTCAGCAAGCAAGGTTATGTCATCCACATAACGAAGGTTATTGATGAATCTTCCTCCAATCCTGATGCCACATTCTTCTTCATAGAGTCTGTCTTCTTCTTCTTCCTCTTTTAAATCCTCTGCATCCAAATTAAATAAGTATGGAGAAAAGATTCAACCTTGACCCACCCTTCTTCTTAATTTTAAACTACACAGTGTTCACTTCAGGAGAAGGAAGGGCAATCTCCTTGCTCTGTTCACACAATAGCCTCTTGTTCTAGGGATAGGTTTCCCATAAGCACGATTAAGTGCGCTGGAATTCCCATTCTTCTCAACATTAGCACCATCATTTGTTGGGATACATACAGTCAAATGCCTTTGCATAGTCAATAGAACAAAAATATACATTCTTTGGTATTCTTGACTTTCATCCAGGACCCCTCTGACATCAGCAATATCACTAGTGCCATGTTCTGGATATGGAACATAAAGAGTATGAATGTTGGAAAAATAGAATTTGTGAAAAGTGAAATGGACACATAGACATTGACATTATAAGTATTAATGAGATGAGATGGACTGGCTTTGGTCTCTTTGAATCAGACGATCACACAGCATACAATTCTAGGAAAGAACAATAGATAAAGAATTGTGTTGCATTCATAGTTAAAAAAGAATTTAAAGTTCTATCATGAAGTACAATGTTGTGAGCATATTATCTATATACATACAAGGAAGACTTGTTAATACAACTATTATTTAAATATATGCACCAAAAGCTAAAATCAAAGAGGAGGAAATTGAAGATTTTCATCAAATATTGAAGTCAGAAATTGTCCCAACATAGAGTAATGATATATTAATGATAATTAGTGATTTGAATGAAAGGTTAAAAAAATGAAAAAGGGAGGATTAGAACAATGCAACAGTGAGTGGATATCCAAAATTTCTGTAAATGTTCATTAAAATTAATAAAAAAGAACTTTAAAAAAAGAAAGTACAGAATTAGTGACAGAAATGAACAAAATAGAACAAATTTTGCATGTTCATTGATCTGTTTATTGCAAATAATTTAAAAAAAAAAAACAACACACCAACATTACATATGGACCTCACCAGAGGGATTGCATAAGAATCAGTTTGACTACATCTGTAGAAAAAAACTTGTTACAGAAGCTCAATATTAGCAGGTAAACATGAAGAAATGTTCAAAATCTCTAGTTATCAGAAAGATGCAAATCAAAACAACTATATCCTCTCACTCTAGTAACAATAGCAAAATTCAACAGAGCAGCAAACAACAAATGCTGGAGAGGTTATGGAGAGATTGGAACCATTATTCACTGCTGGTGGGAGTGTAAAATGGTGCAAACACTATTGAAGGCGTTTTGGTACTTTCTCAAAAAATTAGAAATGTACTATTTGACCCAGCAATTCCACTACTGGGAATATACCCTAAAGAAACCATAATTGCCATCCAAATAAATATATACACATTCATGTTTATTTATTGCTGTGTCATTTACAATAGAAAAGAGATGGAAGCCATCCAAGTGCCCATTAACAAATGAATGGATTGAAAAACTATGGTATATTCATACAATGGATTACTACTACTCAACACTGAAAAACAACGAACTTGTAAAAAATTACACATTATGGGGGACCCTGGAGTACATCATGCTGAGTGAAATATCTTTGTCCCAAAAGGACAAATACTGCATAGTGCTACTGTTATAAAGCAACTCTTTTACGGGTGGGGGTGGGGGGGGGGGGAGAGAATAACATAAGAGTGGATATATAATGACCATTGCACTGGAACAGATGAAAGAAAGAACTCCATAAAATGAATATATGATTAGGCATTATCCATACAACAATAGCCCAGAATAAGAGATATATAATTGCAAAAAGGACTAGGGTGGAGGTAGGTAGGTAATTGTACAATAATGAATTAATATTTAAGAAAAAAGTGAACTGGGAATGGGAAAGAGGTTGGTCGAAGGGCTAAAATGTACAACAATGAATGAATGAAAATCTAACTTCTCTGTATGTAAATGTACGTTAAAATCACAATTAAAATAAGTTTATGTAAGAAAAAGAAAAGAAAGAAAAAAGACCCCAAACAACAAAAACCAAAACCAACAAACCAGACCAAGGGCTGACTGTGAAACAGATCATCAGTTACTCATGTGCAAATTCAAATAAGAGCTGAAGAAAATGAAAACAAGTCCACAAGAACCAGAATATTATCTTTATTCTATCAAACCTGAATTTAAAAATCATCTTAAGAATCGGTTTGAAGCATTGAACACCAATGATCAAAGACTAGATGAAGATATCATCCATAAAGAAAACAAAATGTCACTAAAAACACAGAGTAGAAAGAGTAAACCAAAATGGATATAAAAGAGACCCTGAAAATTGCATGGAAACTTTGTGAAGCCAAAACAAAGGGAAGATATGCTGACTAAAGAAGACAAAGCATACTACTAGAATGGAATGTGGAAGCACCTAGATTTGGAGGTTCCTTAAAAGGGGAAAAAACTTACTCAGCATTTCTCAAGCTGAAGGAACTGAAACAAATTGGAGCCTTGACTTGAAATACTTAGGGATGTTATAGGCAAAATCTCACATGGCCTGGGAAACATCAAAATATTTGGCACAGGCACTAATAATTTAAATGAGCAGATGAAAGATATGCTTCACAGAACAAAGTAAAATTAACATGGTCTGAAATAAAACTTTTATAAGTGTTACCTGAAGTGCAAATGATAACATATGAAACAGTTTTTTCCCAGATATAAAGGTTTAAGGAGTTGCTCATGAGGGAGACTTCTTTATCTTTGCAATATTGATTAACGTTGATTTTCCAAAAGTGTCATATCGGATTTTGCATATCAACCTTAATCTTTGCACTTTTTAATTATATGCTTTATTTAAAAAAATCTTACTTTAAAGATGCTTAGTATTGATGACTGAGCTGCAGAAATTTAGGAGGCAGAGGAATTAATAGGTTTAACTAATACTTCTGCGAAATGCTGAATTTAATGACAATTCAAATGGTGATGATGGTGTGCTAATTCATCATAGAACACAATTCTACCCAGGATTAACATGTTCTCTCTTTGAGATTCATGATCTATATAATTCCTTTAACATGTTCACATTTGACGGTGTATTAACCTTATATTGAAAAGCCTTAACAGTAAGTTTATATAATGAAATGAAATTACATGCATCTTTTTCCCCCTTGCTTTGTAGAGAAGGACGTAATGAAAGAATGCTATCAAGACCTTGGTTTTTTACATACATTCATTAGTAATTCAAAGATTTACTAGCTGATAGTGATGTTAGTGTAATTAGCAGGAAAGAAATGGAAGAAATGCATGTTGCTATAGCAATATGTTCATCATGAATGATCTACAGCATAAACACTCAGATTAATTTACAGGATGCCAGGTAGAAACCTGCACGGCTGACTGGGCTACTCTCAGATGCCACAGTATTTGTTTTTATTAAGTATAAACATTGCAGTAGAGCTTTCAAGGTATGTGTACTTGTCACTGTCAATCACACAGAGGTTGCATTCTCAAAGAATATTCAATTCAGTTTAAATTTTTAACAGATAAAAGAGAAACTTTTTTTTTTGTGCAGAGAATTGAAAAAAAAAAATACCAGCACAGATGACATTTTGCCACTAAAGCAAGATTAACAATCTCCTTGTCCATGGACAGAGTGTGTTTCTGTTTCATCTTCACACTTGTTTTAATAGCAGAGGCGTGGAGTTTTAATGTGCAAGTGGATATAAACATACTGGAATTGGAAGCTGTGGTGTCAGGAAACCTCTTAAGAAAGCACTTGTGGATAGAACCGTAAGCTGAATGACATTTTAGTCAATCATAGTTTAGGTTATTACTAGAAACTTAAGGCAAAAAATGGCATCCTTACCTCATTGGGCAGGGAAATGTGATATGTGGGTGTATATATAGGTGTGTGTTTATGAGCAGTCTCAAAGATACAGCTGCCAACTGGATGATTGTAGCTGATGATATTTTGGGGCCTGAAGCCAGACACACGGAATGGTACTAGAGGCTCATATTCCACAGCTTGGCCAGTGGGTGTTTCTGTAGCCTTGGCACAAATTTCTAGAGCATGCTCATTTCCTGGCCTCATCACTCCCCTATTCTGATTTGGAGTCAGATGAAAGTTAGAAGCACCTAGAGTGGAAGGAGAGAAAGACTCGGGCGTTTAGAGAGAATGAGGCTCAGCTGGTGTCAGTGCTTTCCCTTAACCGTTGATGCTTTTAAAACTCACAAAGTAATTTAGAGGCATATGACCCATGCTGATGATGTACAAGCAACAGAAGCTTTGCCAATTTATTCAACATGTATGAACAGATGTAAAAGATGTGATGTGGGTGAATATTGGATTTTACTCAAAATGCTCTATCAGAAGACTCAACAAACGAGGTTGATATGATCCAATGGAGCACTGATTCTATAGTAATCACTTGGGATAAAAATCAAGGGGAAGAAACACTTCTAGAACTCATGCTCTAAATAAGGCAAAGTCATTGTTCTTGGGCAGCAGACAACTTGCAAGGATTCCCCACTACTGGATACTTGATGGAGTGCCAATATGTTTGAGGGCAGGACCTTCAAGGACATCAGGAAGAGTGGGAAGTTGTGGCTGAGTTTTTTCTCCAGCCCAGAGAAAGTCTAGGTCGCTGAGAATAACTCCTAACATCTGGTTAAACCATGTAGGTTCTGAGACTTGGCCAAGGGAATTCTTACATTTTAAGCCAGGCCTGGCATTCACCAACACTATCTCTATGGGATTTAGTCTTGAGGCTAGAAGTTGCCAAACCCAAGTTTGGACCTTGCATTACTTAGGCTGGAGACAGACTTTGTGTAGAGGAAATGAACAATAAACAGTGTGTCCTTTGGGGTTCCACAAAGGAAAATAATAAACTTGCATTACTCATGTTTCCAATAAAGGATGGGTTGCTCCAGGCTACTTCCCAAATGCAGTCTAATGCAGGCAGTCAGCCCCTGAAGAGAAGCAGTGACTTTCTTTTCTTATCCCACCTGCCAGTGAATCAATTGCTGGCCACCAGTGAAGTTGGTGTTAATCTAATCAGGATGTTTTGCCTTTAATTCCAGTGTGGCTTTTTGGCTGGCTTGGAGAGGAAGAAAATATTTTTTTAAATGCTACATTTCCAAGTTGTTTATATGGGTAAGTGTCTGTTGTTTTCCTAATACAAATCTTGGATCAGTAAAACGAATTTGGACATTTAGGCTTTCTTTTTTTTTTAAATACTGTTACTTAAACATCTAGTACTGTGTCTTTCAACCCGGAGTGATTTTTGATTGTCAATGTCTGGAAAGTTTTTGTTTGCCACGCTTTGTGAGGAGTGATGTGCTACTGGGCACCTAGTGGGTAAAGGCCAGAGATGCTGCTAAATATCCTCGAGCATATAAGACAGCCCCTGCAAGAAAAAAAAAGTATTTGGTTCAAGGTTCAAATAGTGTGGAGGCTGAGAATCCCTAGTCTAGTGTAATATTCATATCTGGAGTCTTTGTTTAGTAATATACATTGAAGGAGGAGCCTAAAAATTGAATAATATTTTTAATATCATCATAAAATGATGTATTCAGATTACTTACAGGACACCTCATATCAAACCCTGAAAAAATGTAGTAGACATCAGAAGTGGCAACTAGCAATGTAACAATAATTTAGATTATTTTTTCAAGAATAGAGTGAATGGAGAGAAAAATTGTTAATTGAAAATATGATTTCTGAGAAGATGAGGATTTTGCCTCTGGCCCGCCTCCCCACTTCACTGCAGGTAAAGAGCCCAGTGGCAGGCATCCACAGGCTGAGCAGAGAATTAAAATACTTTTTGGGCCAAGAAGACACCACTTACCCAGAAGGTCTAGAGGACATATCGCAATTTCCTGGGAAACTATCCTCTTGCATCACCACCTTGTTGTAAATGGAAGAGAAGAGGTACTAAGCCACAAGAACTCAGTCCTGAAGCAGAAGTTCAAGGCAAAGGATTTCCCTCAGAACCATCTGAGATAGGAAGCCTTCCCTGATACTTGTAACTGGTATTTGGACTTAGAGACTTAAATTCAAGAGATACTGACCACAGTCTAAGAAACTGGCAGCAGCGGGAGGTGTTCAGAATCACAGAAGCCCCGACATGAAGAGACTTAAGCCATCAGATCCAAGGCTGGATAAGGGAAGAGAGGTGTTGAATAGTGTAGGTGGGAGTGGAAAGGGATGCTGGTGAGTAGGGAAAGGGGTGGATCAAGACACACATGCCAACGTTGGGTAGCAACACTGAATCTATTCATCATTTCTATAATTGGGTAAACTATTTCATCTGCTCATTTCTCTAAAATGCTTATCTGTCAGATACTTTTCTAAAAAGTTAAAACAGAAGAATTGGCCATCCACTTCTGAAATAACAGAGCTTTGAAAACCCTATGTACAATACAGCACATTTAGACTAGCAGACATGTAACTGAGGCTGAGATCTTAAATATGGAGACAAAGAAGGAGGAACAGCTGTAAGCAGACACTAGTGATTGGAATGTAGAATGTGAGAAGCAAGAATGTCGGAAAATTGGACATTGTTCAGAAAAAAATAGAATGCATAAATATTGACGTTAGGTATTGGTGAAGTGAGATGGCTTGGCATGGGACATTTTGAATTAAATGATCGACCATATGATCTTCTAAGCTGGAGATGAAAAAGTGAGAAAAATTAGATTGCTTTCATAACTAAAAATGTCATTTCTAGATCCATCTTGAAATACAATGTAGTGAGTGACAGGATAATATCCATACACATACAAGGAAGTCCAGTGAATACCATTATCATTGAGATGAAATGCACTGACAACTAAAGCCAAAGAGGAGAAAATAGGAGACTTCTACCAACTCTGGCAGTCAGAAATCAATTGAACATACAATCAAGATGCGTTAATAATAACGAGTGATTGGAATGCAAAAGTTGAGAACAGAAAACATGGACTCAATGACAGAAATGAAGCTGGAGATAGTATGATAGAATTCTGTACATTCAATGATTATCCATTGTAAATACCTTTTATAAGAAACACAAATGCAGGTTATACACATGGATTTCAACTGATGGCATGCATAAGAATCAAACCGATTACATCTGTGGAAAGAATTGCTTGAGAAACTCTGTGGAAAGAATTGCTTGAGAAACTCAATTATCAGCTGTGAAAACTAGGCCAGGTGCTGATTATGGAACTACCAATGACTCATATGCAAGTTCAAGCTGAAGTTGAAGAAAAATAGATCAAATCCACAGGAAACAAAATTTGACCTTGAGTCTATCCCACCTGAATTTCAAAACCATCTCAGGAACAGGTTTGAAGCCTTGAAAAATCAATGAGTGAAGACCAAATGAGCTGTGGAAAGATATCAAGAATATGATCTATGAAGAATGCAAAAGGATCTTACAAAGACAGAGGATGAAGAAAAGATGGATGTCAGACAAGACTCTAAATATTTCACTACAGTTGACTGCCAGTCTGGGACTGCGTTCCAGTCTGGGAAGATGAGTGCAGTGGCCGGTTGCTGCAAAAATGTGTTTTCTGGTTTTGGGTTGAGACTTGGATGTTGCTGTTGCTTGCAACTGGGTGCGAGCTGATTGGATTTGGCCTCAACTTTATAAAGGCATTTGGTTTTTAATTGTTTTCAGTCAAACATTTTTTTAAGAAGTATAACACTGGTCTGTCAATTTGGTGTACAAAGGTAACTTTTGGTTGCTGTGAGCGTAAACACTGTGACAATGATGTGTCAAATGCAATAATAGTTACACATGATGGACAGTGTTTGGTGGAGCTCCTGAATTAAAAGAGGCTTGGAAGCAGGAGTGGCATCAATTTCCAAAATAGCTTGCCTCTGGAAACTCTATGAACTTAAATAAAAGATGAACGTTTTTCGTGTTCAATACTTGTTCATAGGATCATTATGAACCATCTATAATTTGAAAGCACTTAACAACAAAAACAACAATAACCACAGTGCCCAGAAGCCAAAGCAAAGGGAAGATATCAAGAAATTAAGGAGCTGAACAGAATATTTTAAAGAGTAGCTTAGGAAGAAAGAGCAAAGTATTATAATGAAATGTGAAAAGAGCTGGAGCCACAAAATCAAAGGGGCTGAACTCGCTCAGCATTACTTAAGCTGAAGGAACTGAAAAACAAATTCAAGCCACGGGTTGCAATACTTAAGGATGCTATAGACAGAATATTAAATGATCCAAGAGCATTAAAAGAAGATGGAAGGAGTATACAGAGTCACTGTACCAGAAGAAAATGGCTGACACAGAACAATTGAAACAATTTATGAGCAAGAGCCTGTGGTGATGAAGGAAGAAGTATAAGCTGTTCTGAAAGAACTGGGGGAAAAACAAGGCTCCAGGAATTGGTGGCACACCAATTGACATATTTCAACAAACAAATGCTGCCCTTGATGCACTCACTTAGTTGTGCTAAGAAATCTGTAAGACAATCACCTGGCCAACAGACTGGAAGAGATCTATATATGTTCCCATTCCAAAAAAAAGGTGACCCTACAAAGCATGAAAATTATTGAATATCATTAATATAACATGCAAGCAAGATTCTGCTGAATTTATCAAAAAATGACTGGAGAAGTATATCAACAGAGAACTGCCAGAAGTGCAGGCTGGGTTATAGAAGAGGCTATGTACCAGGAATATTAGAGTTAATGTTAGATGGATCTTGCCTGAAAGCAGAGTACCAGAGGAAAGTCTGTGTTTCATTGACTATGTAAGGGCATTTGACTATGTGGATCACAACAAACTGTGGCTGACTCTGAGAAGAATGGAAATGCCAGAACACTTGATTGTGCTTACGTGAAACGTATCCACTTCCTAAATAACATGCCTCTGGAAACTCTTTGAACTTTGATAAATGTCGGTAGTTTTAGAGGGGCTTCAGGTATTTTGTTCACAGGATCGCTATGAGTTGTGCTGGACTCAAAGGCAATCAACAACAACAACAATGTTTGGACCAGGAGGTAGTTGTCAGAACAGCAGAAGGAGAAATGGCATGATTCAAAATTGAGAAGAGTATATGCCAGGGATTTATTCTGTCTCCTTGCATGTCTATATGTAGAACAAATCATCTGGAAGGCAGAGCTGTATGAGGAGGAATGTGGTATCAGAATTGGAGGAAGACTCATCAACAGCCCACATTATGCAGAAACTGAGGAAGACTTGAAGTGCTTGCTGCAGAAGATCAATAACTGTAGCCTTCATTACGATTTAATAATCAACATCAAGAAAACAAACATTCTTACCACTGGTCCAACTGGCAGCACTATGGTAGACAGTGAAGAGATTGAGATTATTAACAGCTTCAGTTTGCTTGGCTCCACAATCAACACTCCTGGTATCAGCAGCCAGGAAATCAAGTGATGAAAGGAACTCTTGGTGGGATTGTAAAATGTTACAACAATTCTGGAAGGAAGTTTGACCTTTTCTTAAAAAGCTGAACATAGAAATTCCATATGATTCAGCTATTCCACTACATGGAAGATACTCTGAGTAAACAAGAACCAAGAAACAAACGGAGATTTGGTAGTATTGCCATTTTCACAACATTGAGCCTTCCTATCCATGAGCAAGAGATATTCTTCCACTTCTCCAGGTCTCTTTTTGCTTCTTGTAATAATGTTTTGAAGTTTTCTTTGAATAGATCTTTTGTGCTTCTAGTTATATTTACTCCCAAATATTTAATCTTGTGATTAGCTATTGTGAAGGGTATTGCTTCTCTTAGCTCCAGCTCTGTATTCTCTTTGTCACTGTGAAGAAATCCAGCTGATTTTTGTATGTTGATCTTGTATCCTGCTACTATGCTGAATTGGTCAACTATGTCCAATAGTTTTCTTGCTGAGTCTTTAGGGTTTTCTAAGTATACTATCATGTCATCTGCATAGAGGGATAATTTTACTTCCTCTTTGCCAATTTGTATACCTCTAATGTCTTTCTCTTGTCTTATTGCTATCGCTAAGACTTCCAATACAATATTGAATAAGAGAGGAGATAATGGGCATCCTTGCCTAGTTCCTGTTCTTAAAGGGAATGCCTTTAACCTCTCTCCATTTAGAATAATGTTAGCTCTCGGGTTTACATAAGTACTTTTTACTATATTGAAGAAGTTCCCCTCTAGTCCTATTTTGTTGAGTGTTTTCATCAGGAAAGGGTGTTGGATTTTGTCAAAGGCCTTTTCTGCATCAATTGATAGGATCATGTGGTTCTTGTTCTTTGCTTTGTTAATATGATGAATTACATTAATTGTTTTTCTTATATTGAACCATCCTTGCATGCCTGTTATGAATCCCACTTGGTCATGATGGATTATTTCTTTGATGTATCATTGTATTCTATTGTCCAATATTTTATTCAAGATTTTTGCATCTATGTTCATAAGAGATATTGGCCTATAGTTTTCTATTTTGGTGGTGTCCTTTCCTGGCTTTGGTATCAAGGATATGTTTGCTTCATAGAATGAGTCTGGGAGTGTTCCATCTTGTTCTATTTTTTGAAATAGTTTATATAAAATTGGTGACAGTTCTTCTCTGAATGTTTGATAAAATTCGCTTGTAAATCCATCTGGTCCAGTACTTTTTTTGGTTGGAAGCTGTTGTATTACCTTTTCAATTTCTTCTTTTGTAATGGGTCTGTTGAGATGTTCAATTTCGGTTTGTATCAGTTTGGGTAGATTGTGCGTTTCTAGATATTTGTCCATTTCCTCAAGGTTTTCATATTTGTTTGAGTATAGTTTTTCATAATATTCTAATGTTAGTAGAATCTGTCTTCATGAAATAGTTGAAGTAAAGCTTTCAGCCAATGAAAGATATTTATTTTCTGATATGGCACAGCTCAAAGTAATGAGAAACAGCTTCAAAAAGTCATTACAAATTCAGGAAAGGGGGAGGGGAGAGACCAGAACAGGTGAGACTCTGAAATTTAATCTAGAATACAAAAAAAGATAATAATTGGAATATGGAATGTATAAAGTATGGATCTAGAAAACTTGGAAGTTGTAAAAAGTGAAATGGAATCCATAAAGAGCAATACCCTAGGCATTGGTGAGCCAAATTAAACTAGAATTGGCTATTTTGAATCGGATAACCTTATGATCTGGAAACCATGCTGAAAATGGCAGATTTAAGGGAAATGATACTGTATTTAATATCAAAATGAACATTTTAAGACCTAAAATAAGATAAAATGCTATCAGTGTTACTATCCATATTTATAAGAGGAAGAGCCATTAATAGAACTATTATTTAAATATATGTACTCACCTCTAAAAAGGGATGAAGAGATTGAGAATTTCTACTAACTTCTGTAGTATGAAAAATGCAATCAAGATGCATTTATAATAACTAGTAATTGGAAAACAAAATGTTGGAAACGAAGGGTTGGTAGTTATAAAATATGGCCTTGGTTATAGAAATGAACTTGATAATTATATGATAGAATTTCCTATGATTGATTGCTTATTGACTGCAACTATCTTTTAAAAACAAAGCAAAAACACTATAAACAGTATATTGATCTGAAGCTTGATGAATCCACAATCAACATCCGTGGAAGTAGTATTTTTTTTCTTTAAATCAAATACTATATTTATTGCATTGGGTAAATCTACTATAAAGACCTTTTTAAAATGGTAAAATATTAGGACATCACTTTAAAGACCAAGAAATATCTGGTTCAAGCAATGATATATTCAATTATTCCATATGCATATGAAAGCTTAACAATGAAAAAGGAAGTCAGAAGAAGAATAGATACCTTTGAATCATGGAGTTGGCAAAGAATATTGAATGCATCATAGATTACCAAAAGAACAAACAAATATGTCTTGCAAAAAAGAGCAGTAGAGTGTTCCTTAGAGAGGAGAATGATGACAATCTCTCACATTCTTCGTACAGGTTATCAAGAGGAAGTAGTCCCTGGAGAGAGACAACATGTTTGGAACAGTAGAGAGCCAGTAAAATAGAGGAACACCTCAAGAAGACAGATTAACATAATAACTGGAACCATGGAAACCATCAGAAATGGAGAATGGTGTAGAATTGTCCGACGTTCTTCTGTTCAGTTGTACATAGTCACTTACGAGTTAGAATAAACTTGATGGCAACGAGCCACAACAGCACAAATATCCAATGCTATTGAGTTGTCTCCAACTCTTGGTGGCTCCATGTGTATCAGAACAGAGTTGTCTTCTATAAGATTTTTAAACATTTTTGTGTGTGTGTGTGAAGGTGTCAAAGAGAGACTGGTTTTCATCAATTCATTAGTTCATGCACACTTTCCTCCCTCCCTCTCCCCAATTACCTTTGTAATGTCTCTCCTGTTTCAGACTAATTATTGTCATACCTATAGTTTGTAATCTTCCTTTTATTTTGGATTTTTATTACTTTCACCCATTCCAGTGCAGTGCTCATTATCTATCCATTCTTTTTTCACTCTTCCACACCACCCACTCTTGTGCTATTATTATAATAGTAAGTTTACTCAGTATTTGTCCCTTTGTGACTAAGGTATCTCATTCAGCATAATACCTTCTAAATCATCTATGTTATGTTGTGTAATGTTTTACAAATTCATTGTTTTTCAATGCTGTGTAATATTCCATTTATAAAGGAGTTTTTTGGTCTTTTTTTTTTCAGCTGAGTTTTTGAAAGTATGTTGACAGGTGTTGTTTGTTTTTTTTTTTTGTTTGTTTTTTTAAACAACAGCCTCTAGCTGTTGAATAGCAGTCACTTTTTGGCTGTATGTTATATGTTATTATGTGTTGTCGAATAGACTACAACTCATAGTAACTGTATGCACAATAACTCTGAATCCTGCTCTATTCTGAGCCAATCTCACTGTCTCTCATTGCTCCAGTTATCGTGTCAATCCACTTCATACAGCTTTGTTCTCTCCCTTTCCAAGCTGATCCTTCTGCAACACTGGTCACTTCCTCGCTACATGCTCAAAGTATGTGAGACGAAGTCTCAAAATCCTTGCCTCCAAGAAGCAAGCTGATTTCACCCTCTCTAGGACAGACTTGTTAGTTCTCTTTAGAGTCTAGAGTATAAACTATACTCTTATCCAGAACTACAACTCAAAAGCATCAATTCTATAATTTTTTTTGTCATTGTCAACACCTCTGATCCAAGTAATTGCAAGGGCCATGGCCTGGAGCAGGTGCATCTTAGTCTCTAGACTGACATCCTTGCTCTTCAGCACTCTGGAGAGGTCCCTTACAGGTCATTTTCCTAATGCAGTTCATCTTTTGATTTCTCGACTTCTGGTACCAAGAGTGTTAATAATGGAACTGAGAAAGCGGAAATGAACAATCTCATTCTCTTCTACATCTATCATAATGCTGTCACTTGGCCCAGTGATGAGAATCTTTGTTTTATTGAAGTTGAGCTTCAATCCATACTGAACACTACATTCCTTGACCCTCTGCAGCAAATATTCAGGCCCTCCTCAGTTTCAGCAAGTAAGGTTGTTTCATTGCATAACACAGGTTATTAATGAGTCTTCCTCCATTCCTCATAAAGTCCAGTCTTTTGAATGATCTGTTTTGCATACAAATTGAAGAGATATGGAGATAGGGCATATCCCTGACACACTTCTTTTCTGATTTTGAACCATACACTGTTCCCTTGCTTTGTTCTGACAGCTACCACGTGGTCCAAGTAATAGATTTCATATGACCACACTCCGGTGTTCTGGAATTCTTATTCTTCTTAAAGTTAGCCACAATTTGTTGTGATCCACACAGTCAAATGCCTATTCATAGTCAATGAAACACAGATAGACATTCCTCGGTACTCTGCTTTTAGCCAAGATCCATCTGACGTTGGTTGTTCCTAGTGCCACAACCTCTCCTAAATCCATCCTGTACCTCTGGTAGTTCTCTGTCATTGCAATGTTCCAGTCATTTTTTAATAATCTTGAGCAGGATCTTGCTTGTGTGTGATGTTGTTGTTGTTCTTGTTGTTATGTGCAGTTGAGTCGCTTGCGACTCAATAGTGACCCTATGTACAACAGCCCTAAACTCCGCTCTGTCCTGTGCCAATCACACTGTTTCTGACACTCCCATCCCAATTATCCCAGTCACTGAATCAATCCACCTCGTAGAGGGCCTTCCTCTCCTGCGCTGTCCCTCTCCCCTCCCAAGCATGATATCCTTCTCCAAGGACCGGTCTTTCCTCACAACATGTCCAAAGTATGTTAGAGGGAGCCTCAGAATCCTTGCCTCCAAGGAGCCACCCGGTTTAACCCTTTCCAGGACAAATCTGTTTGTTTTCCTAGCAGTCCATGGTATTCTCAATACTCTTCTCCAGCACCACAGCTCAAAGGCATCAATTCTCCTTCTATCCTCCTTGATCATTGTCCAACTCTCTGATCCATAACAAGTGTAGTGTTAGATAATTTAAACACTCTGTTGGATCATCTTTTTGTGGAATGGATATAAATATGGGTCTTTTCCAGACAGTTGCCCTGACATTTGTCCTCCCGATTTCTTATCATAGCCTGATGAGCACTTCTAGGGCTGCATCTGTTTGTTGACATATTTCAATTGATATTCCATCAATTCCTGTGGCCTTATATTTTGAATGTCCTCCTTCATCACCATTGTCTTTTGGATATAATCTGTTTCTTGAAATACTTCTGTGTCAGACTATTATTTTTGGTACTGTGATTCTGTGTATTCCTTACATCTTCTTTTGATGCTTTCGGCATCATTCAATATTCTGTCCACTGCATCCTTAAGTATTGCAACTCAAGGCTTGAATTTATTATCCAGTTTCTTCAGTTTACAAAATGTCTAGCTAGTTTTATCCTTCAGATTTTCTGACTCTAGCTCTTTTCACATTTCTTTATAATACTTTGATTTGTCTTCCTGTGCTGTCCTTTGAAATCTTCTATTCAGCTTCTTCACTTCTTCATTTCTTCCCTTTGCCTTGGCTTATTGGCCTTCCAGTGCAATATTCAGAGTCTCTTCCAACATCCATCTCGGTCTTTTCTTCCTCCTTTTTCTTTGTTATGATCTTTTGCATCCTTCACAGATAATGATCTTGATATCCCATAGCTCATCTGGTCTTCACTCATTAGTAGTTAAGGCCTCAAATCTGTTCCTGAGATGGTTTTTCCATTCAGGTAAGATAGACTGAAGGTCAAATTTTGGTTCTTGTGGAGTCTATTAAATTTTCTTTAGCTTCAGTTTGAACATATGAGTAGGTTTAACAATTAGCAGCTGGCCTAGGTTTCACAACTGATATTGAGCTCCTCCAGTGACTCTTTCCACAGATGTAGTAAACTTGATTCCCGCACAGACCATCATGTGAAGTCCAAGTGTATGGTCACCATTTATATTTCTAATAAAAGGTATTTTTAATGAATAAATAATTGACAATACAAAATTCTATCATCTTGCCTCCAGCCTCATTTTTATCAGCAAGTCCGTGTTTTCTGACTAATGATCCCTTTTCTCCAACCAAAATTTTGCATAACAGTCACCCATTACTATTAGTGTATCTTGGTTGCAAGTTTGATTGATTTCTAACTGCGAAAGTTGGTATAAATTCTCTAATTCCTCCTCTTTGGCTCTGATTGTTGGTGCATAAATTTGAGTGATGGTGGTATTCACAGGTGTTCTTGTATGTTTATGGAAATTTTCCTGTCACTTAAAATACTATATTTTAAGATGGATCTGGAAATGGTCTTTTTAGCTAAGAATGTGACCTAATTTTTCCTCACCTTTTCATTTCTAGTATAATAGATCATATGATTGTCTGATTAAAAATATCCCCTGCCAATTAGTCTCATTTCACTAATGCCTAGTATATCAATATTTATGCGTTCCATTTCTCTCTTAACAACATCCTGCTTACCTACATTCATGCTTCTCCCTTTCCACATTTCAGTAACTCATGTCTGCTTGCTTGTTTGCTTGCAACTGTTCCTCTTCCTTTGTTTTCCAACCAGAGGGCTCAGCCTCAGATGTACCATGTACTAGTCTATTTTAAGTACTCTACAGCTTTCAATATGGACTGAGGCTCAATGTTAAGAAGACAAAATTTCTCACCACTGGACCAAACGGTAGCATCAGGATGGATGGCGAAGAGATTGAGATTGTTCACAGCTTCAGTTTGCTTGGCTCCAC
>NW_006399793.1:3600318-3602914 GCF_000299155.1 Elephantulus edwardii
AGTCGCAAACGACTCGATGGCACATAACAACAACAACAGCAACAATATTGTGTATAGGGGTTTCAAAGCCTGTTGTTTCAAAAGTGAATGACCAGTCCTTTCCCCTGCTATTGTTGTTGTATGCCATTGAGTCACTTGCAACTCATAATAACCCTATGTTTAATAGCTCTGAACTTTGCTATATCTTTAGCCAATTTCACTGTCTTGCCATACCTAACCCCATTACCCAAGTCATTAAGTCAATCCATCTCATACAAGTTCTTCCTCTCTTGTGCTGTCCCTACACCATTCCAAACATGATGTCTGTAAGTATTGAGCCTTCCTGGTATTATGTCCAAAGTATGTCAGAGGAAGCTTCAAAATCCTTGTTCCAAAGGAGCAGCCTGATTTCATCCTCTCCAGAATAAACTTGTTTGTTTTCTTAGCAGTCCATGGTATATTTAATACTCATGTCAAGTACTACAACTCAAAGGCATCTATCCTTCTTCTAATTCTTAGTCATTGTCCGGTTCTCTGTTACATAGCAAGTAATTGCAAAATTTATGTCCTGGATCAGGTGAAACTCAGTCTGTAGATGGACATCATTGCTCTTTAGTACTCTTGAGAGATTTCTGACAATAGATTTTTCCAATGCAATTAGTCTTTTGATTTCCTGGCTGCTAGTATCAAGAGTGTTGATTATGGAGCCAAGCAAGGTGAAGCTGTTAACAATCTCTTCACTGTCTATCATGATGCTGCCAAATGATCCAGTCGTTAGAGACCTTTTGTTTTCTTGATGTTGAGCTTCAATCCATATTAAAGGTTGCAGTCCTTGAGCTTCTGCAGCAAATGCCTTCAGTCCTCTACATTTCAGGAAGCAAGGTCGTGTCATTCGTATAACGCAGATTGTTCATAAATTGTCCTCCAATCCTGATGCCACATTTCTCCTCATAAAGCCCAGACTTTCAGATCATCTGTTTTGCATATGGATTGAAAATGTATGGAGAAAGGATACATACTTGGTGTACACCTTTCCTGATTTTGTACCATTCAGTGTTGCCTTGTTATGTTTTGACAACTGCCTCCTGGTATAAGTGTAGGTTTCACATGAGCATGGTCAAGTGTTCTGGGATTCTCATTCTTCTCAGAGTCACAGTTTGTTGTGATTCATGCTGTCAAATGCCTTTACATAGTGAATGAAACACAGAGAGACTTTTATCTGGGGATATGTTGCATAGTCAATGAACATCCTTCTCCCTAGTCTGCCTTAATTGAGATGTTCAGCTTAGAGCAATATTTGGCTGACAAACATTTTACTCAGAGGAGCAGCTTAAATACATTTCCCATTACAAAAGTAAACAATTAAATGTTGATTGTCCACCTTCCTTTTGGTGCTTATGATTTGGTTCTGTCTCAGTCCTGTTCTGTAAAAATCCACTTCTTCCAGAATTCACTTTAACTCCCTCCCCTTCTGGCCCTAAACCTTGTCTTGTCAGCAGTCCCCTCACTCCTCCTCCTAGCCAACCCGAGATACGGTGGCTCAAGCCTCCAGCCACTTCTGTGATGTTGCAGAATGTTGGGGAGAAAGGGAGAGTCTCTGGCCAGGGCAGATCGCCTAAGCTCCAGATAAGTGCAAGCCTCCCAATGGCCTTAAATATGGGGTAGAGAAAGCTCCCCTGTGTTTGGCTGGCCACCTAGAAAGATAGCTGCCTCGTCTGTTGATCTGGAAGTGGTCCACACAAGGCTGAGGTTCTCCTAATCAATCCACATGTCCCATGTCTGTAAGCCCACCCTATCTGGCCTTCCTGTTTATATAAGTACACTGCTTATCCCAATAAAATCGAGCTGAATTTACTCTCTAATCCTCTCCCGGAGTGGTGTATCTCTATCGTGCTTACTCCCATCAGGGTGTAGCTGTTAAGTTGCTGGTGAACTGACAGCAGCACTGTGATGCTGGTTTTTCCTGCTGCTGCTGCTCCACTCTGTCTTGAGGTTGCAGCTATCACTGTTTCACTTCTGCATACAGATGCAGCCATCTGCAACTCTGATATCTTGAGCAGTGTCTGCTTGCCACTGTTTGCATAGCCACTGCACATCTGCTGCTTCCCTTTCTCATTTCTCTGTTGACCAGCAGCAGTGTGTGTGTGTGTGTGTGAGAGAGAGAGAGAGAGAGAGAGAGACAAGAAGAAGAAGAAGGAGGAGGAGGAGGAGGGGGATGAGGAGGAGGAGGAGGAAGAGGAGGAGGAGGTGGAGAGAGAGAGAGAGAATTTGAGATTAATAACAAAGAAACTATCAGACAGGGATTATTACTTCAAGGTATATATTTGGAATTCAGTGGAGTGAAATTGGAACTCTTAATTAGGAGGCTTTTTTATACTTTATATATGGATGCTTTACACTCTCACTAAACTGCCTTTGTCACTGAGATACTTGGCCATTGTAATGATGGTACTAGATTGGCTTCTGGATTTGAGAAGCAGAGGCCCAAGTGATGCATGGGAAAGAACGAATATTCTTTCTTCTTGATTTCTGCCTGGGTTTCATATAAAACTTAAAAAGTGTCAAATTTTGTCATATCTTCTCAATTTCCTCTCTAATCTTGTCCTTAGCTTTTAGA
>NW_006399793.1:3603154-3605243 GCF_000299155.1 Elephantulus edwardii
TAGACTTCCTTGTATATGTATGGATATTATCCTGTCCCTCACCACATTGTATTTCAGGATAGATCTAGAAATGATTTTTTAAATTATGAAACCAACCCCATTCTTCCTCATCTTACATTAGCTATAATATCCACAGTACCATGACCTCTTCTAAATAAATCCAGCCTGCACATCTGACAGTTCTCTGTTGACATATTGTTCCAAATGTTTTTGGATAATTTTCAGCAGACTCTTGCTTGCATGTGATATCAATGATATTGTTTGATAATTTCCACTCTCTGTTGGGTCACCTTCCTTTGGAATGGGAATAAATGTAGCTCTCTTCCAGTCATTTGGCCAGCTGGATGTCCTCCAGATTTCCTGGCACAACTTAGTGAGCACATGCAGGGCAGCATCTGTTTGTTGAAATAAATCAATTGGTATGAGAGAGAGCCAGAGAGACAGAGTGCCTGAGCGCTTTGGTGGTCTAGTAGCAAGAATCTGTGTTGCTGTAATCCTGATATGAATTCACCTGCGACTAAGCGATCCTACATACAGCAGCCTTAAAACCTGCTCTATCCTTTGCCAATCACTACATTCAATTTCATGTCTGACTATATCAATGAGAGTACAGCTATCATTCTCATATATTATAGAACAATAATAATTCTTTAGCAATCATTCATGTTTAATTTATGTTTGAGAAATAGAAAGTAAGAAACATATTTTTAATGGCACCCAGAAGAAACAATGTCTAAATTATAATATAAGATAGTTCAAAAGTAGAAACTACAGGGTATTTTTCAAATCTAAAAACCTTACATATTTTATTTATTCCACATAGGTATGAGTTCCACATAAACGGAAGAAGAAAGTTATTGACTGAGGCACAGGCAAGCTTTTTCTTTTAATTAAAAGTATAATTATTATATTTCTCTATGTTCTGTGTATGTATAAAACACATTGTGTTTTGCCTGGCAGTATTCCATAGTCAGTCCTTACCTCACTCATTGTGGATGAGTGGGAACTGACACATAGTTGACCCTCTAGCAGTTTTCAGAGACTGTAAAGTGCAAGAGAAGGGATTGCCCATCTATCTTGAGCAGAATGGATGGTGAATTTGAAGCACTTGCCTTTGGATTCACAGCACAACTCCTACCACAAGACCACAGGAGCAAACGTAAAATCTTGAGTGAAAAAGCAATAAAAAAAAAATCAATGTTTTATATATTGTGGTAGACAATTTACTCTGTAGAAGTACAGCCAAGGTGATCCTTAGAAGTCAGGATAGTGAAAGCTCATTACATACTTCGGGTATATTGTCAGGAGGTGCCAGTCCTTGGGAAAAGCCACACTGCTGGGGAAAAAAAATGAAAGGTCAGAGAAAGAAAGGAAGATCCTCAACAAGATTAATTGACAGAGACTGTCCCAGTGGGTTCAACCATATCAGAGAAGGTGAGGTTACCATAAGACAAAACAAGGTTCAAATCTGTTGTTATCAAGTTGTTGTGACATAGTCAACTCCATGCCTCCTAACAACAACATGAGTGTTCAAAGTGTAATCTTTGGTAGTATATAGTCCAGTATACAGTTGCACCACTAGTTTAAAGACCAAGTCTCTGTCTGTTCTAATTCGTCAATCTCCCCAGGTGAAAAAGGGGCAATTACTTTCTTTGCTATTTATGGTTTTTGAAATGCAGTATTGCATTTACCATGAGCTTGTTCTGACTGGAGGACAATGAATAAACAAATCCTCAAGGAAGAGTAAAACAATAATTTCAAACATATTTTTGTGGTCTAGAGGCAAGAAGCTGCATTGCAATTGTGAAGGCATGAGGTCCAAGGTCACCAACTGCTCCTCAGGAAAAGGATGGGCAATCTCCTCCTGTGCAATTAATTGCCTCTGAAAACCCACTGGAGGATCAGTTATGGGTCAGTTTCAATTCAACAACAAAAGCTCTCCTATTCGGTAAGCACTGAATTATATATATATATGAAGTTCAAGTGTGTCTTTCTAAACTAAAACCATAACATCTTTTCCCTAGAGTGTATTATTTTTTTCACCTAGTTGTGCCAAGAAATCTGGAGAATGACCACTTGGCCAACTGAC
>NW_006399793.1:3606534-3608046 GCF_000299155.1 Elephantulus edwardii
GGCACATAACAACAACAACAACAACATGTTCAAGGTTTTCACAATAGAATTAAAAATTGCTCTTGATATCTCAGAAAGGTGGATGAGCGGATCAGTGGAATAATGGGCAAATGCATGTTTATGTTTTATTATATCTGTTTCTAAATGTTCTAGTCATATAGTCTAGGTCTGTGCTCATGCATGTTTCTTATATCATCCAGATGGGCTAACAAATTTAAAGATCTTTCATAATAAGAACCATCTGAGAGACTGATAATTTATTTGACTGAGTGAAATTACAAAACCATTTAGTGATCAGACTATGCTGAACCTTGGTGCCTGTTTCATTACATAAAGAGTGTCTTGGTCAAGTTGTTTTCAGATGTTATCCATTAGGATCTGGTTCATTGCTACTGCTTGTGTAAAAACCCTAAATGATGCTCAAGCATTCATCATCTCACAATCATTGCTATATTTGAGATCATTGTTGATGGGTATTAATGAAAATTTACAAAAGGAGTACCAGATTTTATGAAACAGCACTATTAAAGTAAAGGGAGGCAATTAAAAAAAAAAAGCCAGAAAATTGAGAAGAAACTCATAAAAGCACACAATAAGTTTGTCATGGAAAAGAAAACACCAAAAAAGGAAGGTGTGGTCAAGAATATCAAATGTTACAGAAGCTTAAAGATCAAATACTCTTTCTGCAGCTGTCCCAGTTGCCAGTTTATCTTTACAAGTTGATATTTAGACAATGGTAACATTTAGAGATATGCTCAAAATGGACCTCTGATTGAAATCTCTTCACTTCTCTGTAAGCAAAGATGTTTTCTGGATAAATTAAACCAGGTTGAAGCTGGATCAGTGATACTCACGAAGACAAGAACATTTGAACATTTTTGCAATTGGTAACATTTATGATGATTTTAATTACATCTATATAACTTTTGGTCAGAAAGTACAAACAAGGTTTCTGGGGAAAGCAGGTTTGGAACATGATGTAATTATATATATTTCACCTCAACTTGATGGAAAAAAGAAAGAATTTCTTAAGTAGAGACAAATTAATGATTTTTACAATAGAAAGATGATAATTTAAAAAAAATCAATCTGCATCCAGATTTATAAATTGTTATAACTCATCATATTGATTATCTTTTGGTGCATTCATTAAACATTGATAATGTTTTTGCTGATTTTTATAGTCAATATATGTTAAAAATGTTACATATATTTATGGTGAAATAGCTTTTATATTTTAATGGTTATAATCAGGTAAGCTCACAATTACTCTATTCTCTATAAAAATATATTGCTTACTAGAATTGCAATGGAAAGAAAGCAAGTAGTGTTACCATGAAATAAATAAAACACATTTAAAAAATATATTTTCTCTTGAAGAATCTAAAATATGTAGTCTTCCTCAGTAAATTGCCAAATGTTCAGTTATATATCTACACATCTTTATCTAGATATGTTGTGTTGTTGTTATGTGCCGTCGAGTCACCTGCGACTCATAGCGACCCTATGTAC
>NW_006399793.1:3610062-3632493 GCF_000299155.1 Elephantulus edwardii
AAGAAATAGATGTTGCTTTTGTTTTATGCCATTGAGTCGAATATGACTCGGCGTAGCGCTATGAACAACAGATTGAAATCTTGCCCTAACCTATGCCTTATGATCTTCAATATGATAGTTATGTGAATAGATTTTTAATTTTAAATAAAATTAAAATAGATTAAGTATTATTTTGAATGCTACTTTAAAAAATTCATATACTGCAAAATTGACATATATTTATGGTATCTAAAGCATTCTGATTTTCAGATAAGCTCATAGTTTCTTTAAGCTCAAACTGGAATTTTCTTAAGACTACGTATTAGAATTGTAAAGGCCAGAACTTAGCTGTTGTTGCTATAGAATAATTTTTGACTCATGATGTCCTTATGTATGCACAATATAACTGTCCCATAGTGTTATCCAAGACTGCAAACTCCTGAAAGCAGATCTCCAGACTTATCTTTCAGAGTGTTGCCGGGTGTGTTCGAACCTCCAAACTTTTAGCTAGTAGTTAAAGGTTTAGCTATTTTTGGGCAACAAAAGACTAATTTAAATACATTCAGGCATTGATTGAGTAAGCAATTATCTCAAATGATAAAATTTTCTTGCTGATACTTTGCGGTATTTTTTTTTAAATAAAATAGCAAACCTAAAAGCTAATATTGAGTAGGAATGTGCCAGTTGCAGAACAACATCACAATGTGTTATTCAGGAGCATGGTGATAATAAAGCAGTCCATTAGTCAGACTCTAGGAATCAAACTTGTTTAAGTAACAATATGCATAATAATTATTTTGGTGAGTGTTGTATTAGACATTGTATCTCTTTCTGCACACTTTTGTCCCAATGTGTAACAGGTATTTTTTTTTTCCAAAGGAATTGTTTTAATTCCTTAAACTAGAAGGGGAACCAAATAAATTTTAGCCTATTAGAATAATTCTGTGTCACTTTATATAATGATTGCTTCCAACAACTTGGGTTTAAGTAAATTAGTAGATGGCATTTTCACTATATCAAATACTGACTCAGGATGGTCAAAAGACCTAAGCCAAGCCAATCTCATTGAGCTCAAGCTGCAGGAGTCGTGCTCTTTCTCTATTTTACATCAACCAAAAGACAAGGGGTCCATGTAAGCTTGGTATCCTCTTGTCATCAGACGGGCTAGTGTAGTAAAAAGCTGAACAGGCTGAGGTGAGCTGTAGAGGAAAGTTGCACAGAAGCAGATCTACTCTGATGAACCTTGCCCATCCAGCTTCCTAATACATTGATCTCTTATTTTGGCCATTTCGAGTTAGAGGTGCCATCATTTGAATAAATACCTTCTATGTACTTATGGAAATTATTTCTGACTCCATTATCTTCCTCATCTTCTTCAACTAGCATGACATTTTTAATTCACTTACGTAGAGATTTCTAGGGCTTAATTTATGTAATTATTAATTAATTATTAATTGATTTTTCAGTTTTATTTTTGATACTGTTGTACTGGGCGGACAATACGTCTCTTTAACTGTTACTTATATATATTGTTTAATGTTTTTCAAGGATCCCCATTGTTTCTACGATAATATCCAAGCTTTTCAGATGTCATCAAAAAACAGGTCTTCCTGCTTTCCAATTCAACCTGAAATATAACAATATAAGTGTTCCTGGTTTTAACAATATAAGTGTTCCTACTTATCTCAATTATCTGTCACTGCCATTTAATTAGAACTGAATCTCCATTGGGTTTCTGAGGTTGTAAATCACTTGGAAGGAGATGACTCATCTTTGTTTCCTTGCAGTGGCTGATGGATAAAAATATTTCATTGCATTTCATAGGTAATTTGGGGCTTATTTTTGTTTTGAGCAGCTCTATTGGTGTCATTTCCCCAATAGTGGAAACTTGCTCTGTGTCTCTGTATTACATTTTGACAATTTTTGAAATATTTCTAACTTTTTCCAAATTGTTGTTGCACACTTGCTAGACTAAAATATAGTGGAAACATAACATTTTTATGCTCAGAGGAGCAAAAAAGAAATTAGTCATATGAATTTCTCTATTGTGATAATCACTTCACTGCGGTGTTCTGAGACTGGATGCAGAAATATCTTATAGTCATGTTTTTAATCTTTGCACCTTCTGCCTCTTGTCCCCTGTTCATCTTCTGAAATACTCTGTCCTTTATGCATATTTTTGTTAACACTTTTCACATTGTGTTGTAATGATTTGTTTACAGTTCTATCTCCCTCCTAGACTGACACATTGAGGGCGAGGTCTGGACAAAGGATGTTTTCCTCCTTTCTCAGTCCAAGGCTCAATACATAGTATACATATTTAAAAACCTTACTGACTATATGAATAAAGATTAAATAAAGCTACATCATGGCTATTACTTTAAAAACAAGCTGTCTGAATACATGTACTGTTATAAAATAAAAACCAATTCAAAAGCATATGGTACTGAAGATCCCATGTTTAATAGGTTTTTCCTCCTGGATTTTAAAAGAATTGCAAAGGGAATATTTTTGCTAGGCCCCTAAATTTAGATTCATCTTAAGAATTATAATTTTCCTTTTTTTCCAGAAAGACTTCTCTGGGCTCAAAAGGCAAGTGAGGTCTAAGGTCTACTTGTCTGTATTTACTTGGATTAAAATAGCATTGAACTTTTGTTATGTGAGGTTTTCACATGATTTGACAAAGAAAGAAAAAAAATTTCCAACCTGCTGCTTTGTGATGGCAAAACCCAAAAATAACACGATTCCAAATGTGTGTATGGAAATTAAAACACAATTTTGGGCAATTACTATAAAAACGTCCACTCTCTTTATACACCTTTAGACTTAACCAGAGCCAGATCTGCCCACAAAGGAGACGTTTAACTGATAGGTCCTCTTTATGAAAGAGGCCTATCCACATTTCCAGGGGCCACAACTTGGGGGTTTTGAGGAAGTGTGTGGTTCTGTCTAAATTTCATCCAAGACTTCTCTCCCCATCTGACCCTGGAAATTGCTGCAATTTTAGCTTCCTGTGGTATGCAGCAAAAGACTAAGTGAGAAATGGTAGAAATCCTTGACCAAGTAAAGGATGTTTCTGAACTTTTTATGTTGAAGGCCACTACCTATTTACAAGAAACACAATAAAAATTTGACCTGCATCAAGTTGATTAGGGCTTGGACTTATATTTCACCATCAATGAGTCAGTCTAGGTGTGAGATAGAACTTAAAGAAATTATTAGGTGATTAGGCATCAACTTGAGTAATTAGAACTTCTCTTTGGTGAGGTTTGAAAATATCTTAGCAAGAAGAGCTGCTGTGGTGAGATACGATTTTACCATTTAGTTTAAGAGAGAAGAAAAGCAAAATTCCATTTATTTGTAAAGTATTATTCAGACACTATCTCTTCAAAATATGTCAGAAATAAGCAAGAGAACAGCAGTGTGAATGGGAGGTCCAGAGCACATGAAGCCACTTGAATAAGTTGCCATAAAAAGAAAGGTCATAGTGATTCAGCCAACTAAGAGGCCTGAACTAAGAATACCACTGAACTGCCTTTCGGACTAAGAAGGCTTTGATGGAAAATGACAAATGAGATTGACAGGGGCATCTGAACCCTTGCAGCTGTTTCATTTTAGGCATTCTTGACCAAGATGACTACTGCATGGAATTAAGAAGCTGCAGACAGCAGTCATTTAAGGAAACGGACACCATATTGAAATCATCTTAGAATGCAATCTGGAGTCAAGGGTCAGTCAGGTCAGAATATGTGCATCACATCATCTCATCTTCATAGTTGGTCTCTTAACTGATTTTCACTAACACCCTTTACTGCTCTAGTTCACCCTTTACTTGCATCTAAATCTAGTTTTCTAAATCCATGCACTTGAATCTTATATTTGCTTGAAAGCCTCCTGTAGTTGCTTTAAAGCAGTGAAGTATTACAACAAGTCATAGTGCTGAAGTTAATTTCTAGCTTTGTTGTTTTATATGAGTATCTCAACTTCTTTCATGTTTAATTTCTTTATCAGTAAAATGGGAATACAAATAATTAAAATTTTAAGACTTTTTATAAAGCAGCATCTTACTGTCAAATGTCATTGAGTGCCATCTGATTATAGTGACCATATATATAACAAAATGGAACTCTGGTCCTGAACCATCTTAATAATTATTGTTATGTTTGAATATATTGATGAAGCCACTATGTCAGTCATCTCATTTTTGCTCACCCTCTCCTTTAGTAAGTATGATGTTCCTTTTTAAAGACCCATCCCTCTCGATAATGTGTCCAAAATATATTAATCAAAGTCTTACTATCTCTGCTTCTAAGGAGTATTCTGATTTTTGTTGTTGTTGTTATTTGCTGTTGAGCCAAGCACCACTCATAGTGACCCTATGAACAAAAGTTCAGAAGCCTTTTTTATAACTATCAACATTTATCAAAGTTCATAGATTTTCCAGAGGCATTTTGTTTAGGAAGTGGATGCCACTCTTGCTTGCAAAATCTGATTTTATTTGATAATATATAATACACGGCATGTGTTGTATACTTTATTAGTGGTTATTCATTACCTATAATTATCTAGCTAATTTCAACTAATAGATACTCTAAAGAACAAAGTATAAAGCTCCATATAGTTTTCAAGGCTTCTTTATGGAAGCCTTTCTTCCTTGGCTAGCAGTTGAGTCCTTTAATGACTCTGTTGTCAACACTCTACTTAATGGTAAGTAATATAATACTGTTATGTAGCTTTCAAAGTTTACTTAGCCTTTGGGCCTTTAAATTAAAATGTAATCATATATATGTGCATATAAGATAAAAAATATATTCTTATAATACACAAATAAATTTTAAATTAATTTACCTCAAAGGCTATTCTTTTTCAGGGAGGAAACATTCTTGATGTGATGAAAATGATATTGGGCTGAATTAACAACTTTAATAAATGATTATAAGGGGCAGAGGATGACTTATGTCTTTAGATCTTCACACAATCTTCAGAGGCAATGTATTCGACAATGTTTCCCATTTTACAGAAAAAGTAATGAGGTTTAAACAAGAAAATCCATTTTTCAGAGCACAAAGTAGGGAGTCAAGGTTCATTCTAACACCTTACTAGGGTTTGTGTCTTCAGGATTCCATAATCTCAACAGTCAAACTTTCTTATTAGTTTCATGTTCATAATATTAAGAATAATTTTGACAAGCTGTTTAAAAAAGTAAATAGTTTCTATGAACTTTCTGGAGATTATTTAACGATGCAGAAACATTAAAGAGAATAAGAGGGTGTTTTTTTCTTAGTTTTAAACCACTAACACACATAATGACTTCTTGACTCACTTAAATCATAAAGATTAAATTTTTGAAAATTGGTGTCTGAATTCTTCATCCAGTCACTCGTTAATTTGTTCACTCATTTATCCATAAATGTTTATTGAGTACAGGTTAGGTGGCAAGCCAATTTAAATTTTTATAGCTTGAATAGAAATTATTTTTAAGCATAGTTTGGGATATAGCATCTGAAATTAAATTACTAAAATTTTATTTACTATTTATGTACAAAATTAAGGTCATAATTTTATTAGAAGCATTTAATATGAATTTTAAGCATAGCAGATAACTCTTCATTACTTGTTGAGCTCATTAAATTCACTTTAAAGATGATTACCTCTTGAATTTTTAGGTCAGGAGAATTTAAAGGTGTGATTTCACATTTTATTTAAAATATTTGAACCATCACTTGGCCCTGGAGCAAGGAAATTTATATTTAAAGCTAAAGTTTGAATTCAGACCCCAACCATTACAAATAACACATTAAAATTTGACTTAATAAAATAAATCATCTTTTTAATGACAAGATCCCGTACTTCTTTCAAGGTACCAGAAGCTATCTAATGAAAATGAAGGAAACACATCTATTTCATAAGGAAATATTTTTGAAGGTTAATGTACAATCTTTCCCCCCTCCTATTTTCTATAGGGGTTAGCAAGATTGCAGACCCCACTACCACAAGTTAAGAAGTCGAGTTTCTCTTATTGGGGGACAGTGTAGGAGTCAGCACATCCAGGGTACGATACATATGCTTTATCCTGGGAAAATCATCTTGAGATCATATTTTTAAGATCATGATCATATTTCCTCTATACAATCTTTTATGAAAATGTGGTGATTTTTCTTTCGTCATTGACCTCACTACATTGAGAATGTTTGTCTGTCTATTTACCTATCTATTTATGGTTCTTTTACACTCTGGAAATCAGCCGGCTAAGGGGCTGGGATGGCTGGTGTCTCCATGGTGGCTCCTCTTGGTGGCAGTAAGGCAAGGGAAGTTTCTGGGATCTTCCACGTTGTGTGTTACTGTCCTTCTTGGTCTTCAAAGGCAGATGGGCGGCCCTGACCCTTAGAGTAAGGGTCACGTAACCCTAATATATCCACTTGCTGTACATAGGTAACTCATGGTTGCTATGAAGCCTAACACTGTGACACTGAGGAGTCAAATACAAGAATTGTTACCCATGGTGGACAGTGTTTGGTGAAGCTCCATAATAGTTTGCCTCTGGAAACCCTATGAACCTGGAGAAAGGATGAAAGTTATACAGGAGGTGTCCAGGACTTTCATTCATATGGTCACTATGAGTCGCCTGCTACTAGACGGCACTTAACAACACAACAACAACAATTACATTCTAGAGAGCTCTGGTGATGGAGTGATAAGGAGTTGTGCTACCAACTCAAAGGCTACTGTTCTAGGTCTACTAGTTGCACTGAGAGAATCAAGTTAGGCAAGTTATTTCCATATATTATATACCATTTCCAAAAACCCACCGGAGGATCAGCTATGAGTCAGTTCTGATTCATGAAATATCTGTGTGGATAATCCAGAAATATAATCTTGGGAATTATAAAACACATAATTGTAACTCATCTCCTGGGGTTTTGGCTCTGTAACATTTCTGTGGAACCCCAGGGTCTGCATTTACAGCAACATGCTGAATTCTGGTGCAGTGGTTTTGTCAGCATGCTATTGGAAAGTATCTACTGGAGTCAATGTATGAAAGTGTATTTTTATGAATCAGAAACATGAATATTTTAAAATTTTCAATAATAAAAGTACATGGTTTATGAGAACAAATTACTTTTACTTTCTGCACCTGGTAAGATGAAGAGCAAAGACAGGTAGAAGCTCAATATGATCATGCAAGAGAATAATTTTATGCTAACAACTAATACTCTAAGAAGCTCTGGTGGCCTTGTGATAAGGTATTGCACTGCTAATCTGGAGACCATAGTTTGAATCCACTAGCTACCCATCAAAGAAATATGGGCAATCTCTTCCTGTGCCATTGAAAACCCACTGGAGTGTCAGCTATGAGTTCATTCTCACTTGACGGTACATAGCAACATCTATTCGTACTACACATTTTGTCCAGTAGGTTAAATATTAAATTAAAAAAATATTAAATTGAGATCTGCTTATAAGGAGACCTTGGGACATAGTGTTGGGACATAATCACCTGTTAAGTGAATGATGTAAGTTCTTCAAATCAAGTAATTGCTCCATAGTAGAAAGATATGGAAGTTTGCATCTGTAAAAGATTTGCAGATTTGGATATCTTCCTGGATGACTGAATTCTGTATTTTAAAATCACTCTGAGTTGAGGTTGAGTTGATAGCAGTGGAGTTGATTTTTGTATTTATAAGGTCACTTTGAGTCAGAATTCCTCTGATATTAATTGGGGGGTTTTGATGTTGTCTAAGTAGGAGAAAACAGTCCATAGGGGCATAAGGCCATGAACGTCTCTCTGAAAGGGCCAGAGAGACTGCGAACAGCACAGCCTCTCATTGCTCCAGAGCAGAAAGCAGATAATGAGGCCATAGCTCAGCCCCATGGTGCCTCCAGAGCCACAAGAGCAGCAAGAAGTTCCTTTATTCATTGTTGACTCACAGATTTACAGTTGTGGTACTGGAAATGGAGTTTAATAGGGAAGTAAGTTGGAGAGTGAGGAGGCAAAGAATATCAGCCAAAACGAGTTCTAGGTTTAGCTCAAATTCCAAGACATAATTCCTCAATTAGTCTAGGCTCTGGTTTCATTTCAGCAGTCAAATCCAAATCATCCAGCAATTCTTGCCACATCGACCTTATAAGTGAGCTTCTCCTTCAAGTATCCAACAAGAACAGCAAAAAACTTTAACTATGACCTTTATCTTAGGGCTCCTCTGCTTGTACTTTGCTACAGCTTCTCCACAGCAATGCCACAGTCTTTTTCTCAACAGGGTCTTGCTCCAGTCTCCCTCCAGTCTTGCCCACCCTCAGGTTTCACCACCACAAGTCTTGCTCACATCAAGTCTTGCTGTCCAATGTGGGAAGGACTTTTTTTCTTGTCCTAGTCCCACAGCTGTTGATAATTTGCAAGAGCTTGTGTCTGCAGTTAAGGTAGCTGGAGACCAATACAGAGCTAAGTATAATGGCATCAACTTACGGGCTAACACCAAAGGTGGGTATATACCCTCTTTAGTCTTCATCCCTCTGTGCTCTTCTGTTTCTCTCTTACTCTCTCTCCTCTCCTCATCCTCTGTGTTTGCATGAGTGTGAATTTAAATATTTATATTTAAATATCTTCTTTTCATTGTGTTGAAGTTCGAAACCTCCACTTGTTTTTTCTGCTTTTTAAAATTGTTTTTTCATAATTTTAAACCTCTCCAATTTGGTAAGGAAACCTATATATATATATATCTCAAAGTGCTCAGGGAAAGTCAAATGAAGATTACGAACTAAAAATGAATTTATCTATATTAATGAGCTCCAATGGCATTATAAAGTGACAGGTTCTAAAACTGGAAAAGAAATAAATTTTTATTTAAAAATCATTTGTTATACCTGATAGGTGAGTTTTGTTATAGACTGCCTTGATAAATGCCGGTGAAACTAAGGAAAAATTTTTAATATGAGTTAGCTGAAAATTCTAAGTAATTTGCACTCAACAACCGTTGGGTTTTTTTATAGTGTTTAAAAAATTAGTCTGTGTATTTTGTCCTCTTGAGTAATAAAGAGCATATTTAATGTTACTGAAATCAAACATATTAGCTTGAATGTATCTATTAAATAAGAACAATTCTTTGCCCTAATTTAATTTAAATGATTTTTATAAAAAACTAGAGCTTCTTCACAACCACAATGTTTTTTATGCTGTATTTTGACTTTTATTCTGTGGCAGATCACTTTTAATTTAAACATGATCTCTTGTATTTACATTGAATGCCAATCTATTGTGTATTACCCAGCAAGTGACTCGTTTTTTCTGCTACTCAGAATTAAATAAACCAAGACGCAACACATGTCTTAAAACCACAATAGTTTATTTATAAGAAGAAAGACAGCCCATCAAACTTTCCACAGGAATTTAAAAAATCCATTGGGGACTCAAAGCCTTTACTTTCTTTCCATTCATATAATTTTGGTTTTGGCTTAACACTTAGCACAATATTCACTTCAAAAGGCTATCCTTCGCATTTAAAGTAAACAGTCATTGTTCTACACAGACTTTTAATTTTTCTCTTTCTGCCCTTTGCCATTTTCTTCTCTAGTTCCAGGACTTTGTATCGAGAGTTTGCCAGATAGCAAATTCCTTCTTGCTTTATATTTTGATATAAGGACTAACTCATGAAAGATCAAATTGTTACATTTTGTTTCATTCCCAATTACTCTTGACATCTATAGTTTCTTAACATTTTAAAATGATACTTTGATTATAGGGGATGAGATAGGACAAAATAACTGCAATTAAAATGAAATAGATTCTGGCTTTAAAAAGGAAAATTTAGTTTAAGCATGATGCAAGACACTGAGGTTTAATTTTAAGTTCATATTCTTTGGGGTTTACTATGGTGAAACATGTGATCCTGGTGGCCTTCGTCTCATCCAAAGTAGATCTCACAAAACAGCTTCAAAACTCACTGCAAGACACATGGTTGTTAATGATTAAACACAGGCCAACAGCCAACTTCCATAAATTGCTAAATCCTATCATTTTCTATAGTCTCTGAATTTAACAAATGTGTATCTACCTATTTTATGAACATTAAGCTTCCTGGAATACCTCAAGTTTCTCCCATTCATTATGTTTGTAAACAATTGGAAATTTAATTTCACAGACCTCAGGTCTTACAATCCATATGGAAAATTACTACTTAGAAATTCTTGATAAATATTTTATGTATGGGAACATCTTTTATAAAAGTATAAGAATAAAATCAAACTCACTCCCATTTTGTCTGTTCCAACTCATAGTACCCCAGCTCCCCCCATCGAGTTTCTGAGCTATATATCTTCATAAGAAGGGACTATCCATACTTCTCCAGAAAAATAGAGGGTGGATTTGAACTGATGACCTTACATTTAACAGATCAATAAATAACACACTAGGTTACCAAATGAGGAGATAATTTGTTTTTATGATGAGTATATAAAAATTCATACATTTCCGCCTAAAAAAATAAAATAAATAAAAATTCATACATTTATTTGAAACAAATCAATTGACTGTTATGAAAGAGACTCTGGTAAGTGCTAGATAACATACAATTTGGGCCTTACACAGTTTTTCTGTTGTAACACTTCCATGTAAAAAATCAACATAATCATAGGGACAAATCAGATGCTTTCTATTTTACTTAATATCTGTTTCCAAATACTTTTGATGAATAAACTCTTGGGTGAATCAGAGTTTAAAATCTATAAATATGTACCTTATTATATAATATGAAAACACAACTTATATAAACTCTTTTTCTCTAAGAGTATTATAAAATTTAGTTTCTTATATGTCAGCTATGCTTTTGGTATTTTAAAGATCCAGTATGTGTGATAATTATTTCCCAATGTATTCTGCCACAGCATTTAGAAAGTCAACCTTCAATACTGACTGCATTACAATCTAGAAATTCCTACCACCAGACCAATAGACAACATCATTATGTACAGAGAAGAGACTGGAGTGATCAATGTTTCATTTTCCTTGGATGCATTATCAACACTCATGATAACAACAATCATGAAATCAGAAGACATACTGCATTGGGAAAAAAATCTCATGTCAAGAACCTTCTAAAGTTCAGCAGAATGTACTCTTTTGTATAGTTAATTTCACCAGACAAAAAAGGCAGAATTTTACTCCCCCAAAACCTAAAAGGCAGAAAGATACAGAAAAGGACTCTGCAGATTTTCCCAGTACAATGCTTCTCCTTATTTCCTGATTCCTGGTATCAAGGGTGGATCCAAGCAAGATGAAGCTGTTGATAGTGTCAGTTTCTCCATTCATCCTGATGCTGCTAATCAGTCCAGTGTTAACAATATGTTTTCTTGACTTTGATATGCAATTCAACTGTAGGCTACATTTCTTGATCTTCTGCAACAAGTGTTTTAAAGCCTCCACACTTTCAGCAAAGTTGTGTCATCTGCATAACACAGGTTATTGATAAGTCTCCCTCCAATCCTGGTGCCACATTCCCCTTCACAGAGTTCAGCTTCTCAAAAAGTTTGCTTAGCAAACAGACTAAATAGATATGAAGAGAGAATACAACCCTGATGTACTCCTTTCTTAATTTTAAACCATTCAATGTTTCCCTGCTCTGTTCACACAACAGCCTCCTGATCCAGGTATAGGTTCCCCAAAGCACAATTAAGTGCTCTGGTACTTCCATTATTCTCAATGTTAGTCACAACTTATTATGATCCACACAGTCAAATATCTTTGCATAGTCAATAAAGCACAAATATACATTCCTCTTGTATTCTTTACTTTCAGCTAGGATCTATCGGACAATGATATCCTTGGTGCCACAGCCTCTTTTAAACCCTCCTTGGACTTCTGGCAATTCCCCATCTATGTACTATCCTAACAGTTTTTGAAAGATCTTAAGCAGTATTATGCTTGCATGTGACATTAATGATATTGTTTGATAGTTTCCATATTCTGTTGGATCACCTTCTTAGGAATGGGAAAAGATATGGATGGACCTTTTCCAATCTGTTGGGCTATAGATATCTTCCAAATTTCTTGGTATAGACTGGTGAGTGCATCCAAGGCTGCATCTGTTAATTGAAATAAGTCAATTGGTATCCCATTGATTTCTGGGGCCTTATTTTTTTCCAAAGCCTCCAATGAAGCTTCTACTTCCTCCTTCATTGACTCTTGTTCATATGCTGTTTCCTGAAATTTTTCCATGTCAATTAGTGCTTTCTGGTACAGTGATTCCGTGTATTTCCTCCATCTTCTTCTTATACTTTCTGGATCATTTCAGTATTGAGTCAAGGCTTAAATTTGTTTTCAATTCTCAGCTTGAGAAATGAAGAGTGAGTTCTTCTCTTTTTCTTTTCCATTTCTAGCTCTCTGCACATTCCATTGCAATACATTGTTTTGTTCTCCTGAGTTGCCCTTTGAAACAATCTGTCCAGTTCTTTAACTTTGACATGTTTTCCTTTTGTTTTGGCTTTTAGACACACTTTGCCTATGGATGCGTGCAAGGGGAAAGTGTAAGTCCTAAGGAGAAACTTATTTTGATGTCTTCTATTATAAAATTCATTTTGGGCAGACTGTTAGTTGACTTTATTTCTTCAGTGGATTCTAAGCTTCCTATAATTAGAAATTAAGTCTTTTATTATACCAAAGAAGGTACTGGCCGTCTAATGGTAAGGAGCTGTTTTACCAACTGCTAATGGAAGGGCAGTAATTGGAACACAACAAGCAAAATCACAGAAATGAGTCTCCTATAAATGTTTATAGCCTTAAAACTCAACAAAGTTGTTCTACTCTGTCCTATAGTGCTGTTGGTGGTCAGAATTGACTCAGTACCAAGGGATGTTATTAATCATTGAATTTTGGGAGTCCTGGTGACAGTGTAACTAAGCCTTTGCTCTCTAAATGTAAAGTGGGAAGTTAGAATGCTCAGGTGCTCCACTGGAGAAAGGTGTGACAAGATACATCTTTGAAGATTTGTAGGTTTGGGAATTCTTGGGATAGTTCTACTGGGTCCTACAGTGTCATTATGAACTAAAATCAACCTGATTTCACTCAGTAACACGTTTGGTTTTGATTGTACTTTCTTGATTGTGCTTTATGTTTAGAAAATGTTTTCAAAGCACAATATCTTACTCTTTCCTTACTCAAAATCCTTGGTGTACCCAATTAGTTAATCCCTGGTCTACTAACTAAAAGACTGGCAATTCCAAACCACCCAGAAGTGTCTGGTATGTTCAACATTCTATCTATTGGGCAATTTGTGGGCTACCCAATAAGTCACAACTGACTTGATGCCAAATGGTTTGGATTTTTTTGTTTCTTCTTTTCTGTTTACTAATTTTTTCTTGCATATTGGCAAAATAAGTATTAAAGAATTTTGCAACTGGCAGTTGAAAAATAATTACTGACTTCAATAACCATGAGATACCATCCCTTACCAGTAAACAACCCCTCTTTTTCTATTTAGGCATGTTTTACTAATCCCCTCATGAACACATTTAAACTGTTCTTCCATTGGTTTTATATCTGTGAGACTATATAACCTAAAAAGGTAATTGATTATGAGGTAGACTCACTTGTAAATTTTTAAAATCACAAGCACAGAATCAGGTACCTTATATGTATTATATATCTTTAGTATAAATATTCACGCACGCTCCTATTCCTTCTGTTTCTTTCACCTCACACATAATTCATAATGCTGTGTCATCTTATACTTGCAATTTTACTCTGTATATGGAATAACATTGTAATTTCTGTTTTTGTTGTGAACAGATTATCCTAGAGGCTGGGCTCTATGGGGAGAAGTGTAGCGTCAGGATTGGTGGAAGATCGATTAACAATCTGCGTTTTGCAGATGACACAACCCTGCTTGCTGAAACTGAGGAGGACCTGAAACGCTTGCTGCAGAGGGTCAAGGACTGCAGCCTTCAGTATGGATTGAAGCTCAATGTCAAGAAGACAAAGATTCTCAACACTGAACCAATTGGCAGCATCAGGATGGATGGTGAAGAGAGTGAGATTGTTCACAGCTTTAGTCTGCTTGGTTCCACGTTCAACACTCTTGGCACCAGTATCCAGGAAATCAAAAAACGTATTGTAATGGGAAAGTCTGCTGTTAGAGACAGCTCCAAAGTACTGAAGAGCAATAGTGTCACTCTGGAGACTAAGGAGAGTCTGGTACAGGCCATGGTCTTTGCAATCACTTGTTATGCATCAGAGAGTTGGACAATGACTAGGAAGGATAGAAGGAGAATTGACGCCTTTGAGCTGTGGTGCTGGAGAAGAGTATTGAGGGTACCATGGACTGCTAAGAAAATAAACAGATTCATCCTGGAGAGGGTTAAACTAGGCTGCTCCTTGGAGGCAAGGATTCTGGGGTTTTGTCTGACATACTTTGGACATGTAAGGAGGGACAGGTCCTTGGAGAAGAACATCATGCTTGGGAGGGTGGAGAACAGGCGCAGGAGGGGAAGGCCCTCTATGAGGTGGATTGATTCAGTGTCTGGGATAATAGGGATGGGTGTGTCAGAGGCAGTGTGATTGGCACAGGACAGATCAGGGTCTAGGGCTGTTGTACATAGGTCGCTATGAGTTGCAAGCAACTCAACGGCACATAACAACAACAACAACAGCAACCATAGAGTCAGAACTAACCCGTAGCTGACCCTCTTGCAAGTTTTCAGAGGCAGCTAATTGCATGGGAGGAGATGGCTTATCCTTCTCCCATAGAGCAGCTGGTGCTTCTTGGATTGCAGTGCTGCTTCTTGCCACTATTGTTGTTAGGTCCTTGCGAATTGAGTACGGCTCATAGTGACCCTATGAACAAAATTCTGAACCCTTTTCTATCCTGTGTCATCCTCATAGTTCCTGACACACAAGAACCCATTGCAGCAGTCACTGTGCAATCCACTTGGTGGAGAGTTTTCCTCTCCTTTGCCAACCTTCTGCCCTTCCCAGCTATATGTCCTTCTCCAAGGAGTAGTACCTTCTAGCAACATGTCCAAAAAATGTAAGGTGAAGCCTCGTCATTCTTTCCTCCAATGACCACTCTGGCTGAACTATCTCCAAGATATATCTGTTCTCTTTGCAGTTCATGACATGCTCAGTGCTCTTCTCCAACACCATAGCTCAAAGAAATCAATTGTTTTCTGTCATCCTTAATCATTGTCCAGTTCTCAGATGGATAGCAAGTAATCAGAAAGACCATGGCCTGAATCAGATGTACCTACTAGTTTCCAAATCAACATCACTACTCCTCAATAATTTAGAGATTTTTCCCAGTGCAGTGTGTCTCCTTATTTCCTGACTCCTTGTACCTATGGTGTTAACAATGGATCCAGGCAAGAGGAAGCTGTTAACAGTTTCAATCTCCTCTCCATCCATCAAGACGCTGTCTATTGGTCTGGAGGTAAGAATCTTTGTTTTCCTGACATTGAGACACAATCCATACTGGAGGCTGAATTCTTTGATCTTCTGCAACAAGTGCTTCAAGTGCTTGGCACTAGGCCAACAATTACTATTCTACATTATTGTACTCTGTTCTAGTACAACAATTTAGTTTTTAGGAAGAGACAGACATTTTATTAGTTCTTCCAAGAGGCATTGACAAATTATTACTTTCCTTTTTTATTTTTATTTTATTAATTTTAATGAACATTTACAGAGATTTTGGATTTCCATTCATTCATTGTTGCACTTTTCTCGACACTTAGTGGGCATGCTGTAGGTTCAGCAGATTGTACCTTTAAGAAGAAAGCAAAGAGTACTTGGGAGCAGCTAAAGCCTAGGAGAAGGAAGGAAAATTGGTTGAGAGCAGAGAGAGAACCCTTACATATTTGGCACTGAGTTAAAACAGACATGTGTATAAGAGAGTGATTTTTTTGTTTGTTTATCAGAAAGGAACAATCTCTTCAAATAAAGATCTAATTATTTAAGGTTTTGTTGGACATATAGTCTCTGATGCAGTGCCATTATAGATCAAATAGTATCATAGGCAATAAATAAATATTTGAGTGCAAATGCATTTTAATAAAAGTTAATTCACAAAATCTTGTGGGAGGCAGAGGACTAATTTTGGCCATTAGATTAACATTTACTGCCCTCTGAGCTATAGAAAAACAGTGTCTCAACATTTTAATTCATTTTTTAAGAACTATTGAACAACATTTATTAAGATACTGTGGTTTTTAAAAGAATGTTTAAGCCTTTTTTCCTTAGATATATTATTGTTATTGTTATGTGCCGTCGAGTCGCTTGTGACTCATAGCGACCCTATGTACAACAGCCCTAAACTCTGCTCTGTTTTGTGCCAATCTCACTTTCTCTGACACACCCACCCCGATTACCCCAGTCACCCAATGAATCCACCTCCTAGAGGGCCTTCCCCTCCTGCGCCAGCCCTCTACCCTCCCAAGTATGTCGTCCTTCTCCAAGGACCAGTCTCTCCTGACAACATGACCAAAGTATGTCAGGTGAAGTCTCAGAATCCTTGCCTCCAAGGTTTAACCCTCTCCAGGATGAATCTATTTGTTTTCTTAGCAGTCCATGGTACCCTCAATACTCTTCTCCAGTACCACAGCTCAAAGGCATCAATTCTCCTTCTATCCTCCTTGGTAATTGTCCAACTTTCTGATGCATACAAGTGATTGCAAAGACCATGGCCTGTATAAGACGCACCTTAGTCTCCAGAGAGAGACAATTGCTCTTCAGTACTTTGGAGAGGTCCCTTACAGCAGACTTTCCCATGGCAATACATCTTTTAATTTCCTGGCTGCTGGTGCCAAGAGAGTTGATTGTGGAGCCAAGCAGACTAAAGCTATGAGCAATCTCACTCTCTTCACCATCCATCCTGATGCTGCCAATGGTTCTCAAACATAAAATCATAATTTTTACCTATTTTTCCCCTTGGAATAAATACAAGCTGCACTGAAGGTATTTGCAAAAATAAAGTCCTAACCAGGAAAGAAGCAGTTAAGAAATCAAAAGATGTGCTACAAAAGAGACCCCAGATAAGCAAAAAGATACTGAAGAAGATAAACAAATATAGAGGTCTCACATTTCCTAATCTCAAATCATAGGAATCAAAACATCTTGGTACTTGTACAATGACAAGGACATAGACCAGTGTAATAGAATTGAGACCCCAGAAATGAACCCAGCTATGTATCTATGGACAATTGATCTTTGACAAAAAGAAGGGAGCAAAAATTAATAAATATATAAGTGAAGGGAAAGGTAATATACAATAAGGGGTGATGAGGCTTTGTAACTACATTAATTAATTGTAATAAAGGTTATAAAGCCAAAGTCTATGAATTACTGAATAACAAATCAATATAAAAAAATAAGGTTCTAGGAATTGATGGATTTCTAATTGAAAACTTTCGGGAAACAAATGCAGCTGGGATATGCTCACCCATCTATGCCAATGAATATGGAAGACAATAACCCAGTAAATCAACTAGAAGAGATTCATATTTGTTTTAATTAAAAAAGTGATCTAATTGAGTATGGAATTTATAGAACAATATCACAAGAATATAGCATCTTGCTAAAGATTATTAAAAAAAAAAGATGACTGGAATGGCACACCAATGGGGAACTGCCAGAAAGTCTAGTTGGTTTCAGAAGTTATGGAATGAGGGATACAATTGCTGATGTCAGATGGACAAAACAGAGACAACCAGGGAGTTATTTATTTGTGTTTTATTGACTATGCAAAGGACTTGACTGTGTGGCTTATAACAAATTATGGCTAATATTGGGGGGGGGGAAGTGAATCTCAAGACATTTAAGTGTGCTCTTGTGAAACTTATGCATAGGCCAAGAAGCAGTAGTCCAAGAAGAACAAGGGAACACTTCATAGTTAAAATCAGAAAAAGTATGTGTCAGGTATGTATTCTTTGTCCATATCTGTTCAATCTGTATGCTGAGCAAATAATTTGAGAAGCTGAAATTTGAAGAATTTGACACCATCAAGGTTGGAGAAAGATCCATGAACGAGATGCCTTATGTAGATGACACAATCTTATTGCAGAAAGTGAAAAAAATTTGGAGCAGTTACTGATGATCCAAGATTATATCCTTCAATATGAGTTACACCTCAAAATCAAGAACACAAAAATCCTCACCTCTGAACTAATAAGTAGCATCATTATATATAGAGAAAAGAATGAAATTGTCAATGATTTAATTTTCTTTGGATCTACAGTCAACAACCATGGTAGCAATAGTGAAGAAATAAAGGGATATATTGCAGAGAAAAAAAATCTGTTGTCAGGGTCCTCACCAGAGCACTGAAGAGTACTGACCTCATTTTAAAAACTATGGTTTACCTGCTCCTGACCATGGTACTTTCAATTGTGTTCTATTTACCTGAAAATTGGACAATGAATAAAGAATATTGAAGGGAAAGTGGTGCTTTTGAACTGTGATTTTAGAGACGAGTGTTGAGTATCTCATGAACTACCAAGAAAACAAGCACTTCTACTGTTGAGGAAATGTAACCAAAGTGCTTCTTAGAGACAAGTATGGTGAAGATTTGTCTCACATACTATGGACATGTTGTTAGTTAGGGCCAGTTCTTTAAATAAGACATCATGCTTGAAAAGGTGGAGGGTCAGAGAAAGAGAGTAAGATCCATAAGGATGTGGATTTACACAGTGGCTACCACAATGGGCTTGAGCATGATGGAAAAAATGAAGATGGTGCCAGGTAGGGCAGGTTTCAGCTCTCTTGTTCATATGGTAACTAAGGGTGTCACTGTCTAGATGACGCAAACAACAAACACCACTTGACCTACAGTTTAACATTTTGTTTTGTTTCTATAGTTGTTGATTCAACCCCATGACAAATATTTTCAGAAAAGATCTAAGTTATATGTTCTTGTACATAACTGTATCTTCAGCAGGCCCAGAAAGAGAAATATGTATCCATTGTATGCTTTGAGAAAGCTAAATTTATACTGAGCTGAGGTCAAACCAATGGATCCTTCTGCGATAAAGCACACTTCATGTTGTGACTTGACTTTCTTTACTTACCACCTGTCTAGTTGCTGCCAAAAGACCAAGGAGTTATGTTCTGCATAGCTATTTTTTTTGTTATATACAGTTATGTTGCCTGTAACTCAGCGACCCTACACACAATAGCTCTGATCCCTGCCCTATCCTGAGCCTGTCTCACTATCTTCAACACATATAAACCCATTACTGCAGTTACTGTGTCAATTCGTGCATCCAGGGTTTTCCTGTTTAATATTGTCCCTCTACCCTTCCAAGCATGTCTTTTTCAAGGACTGGTCCCTCCTGGCAATCTGCCCAAAATACATGAGATGAAGTTTCAAAATCCTAGCCTCCAAGAAGAAACTTCATTTCACCTTCTCCAGGTCAAACCTGTATGTTCTTGTGGCAGTCCATGGAATATTCAATATTCATCTCTTGCACTCTTCTCCACAACAACCCAAAGACATCAATATTTCTTTTATTGTCTTTAGTCATTGTTCAGCTCTCTGATGCATAGCAAGTAATTGTAAAGACCAGGATCAGGTGCACCTTAGTCTCTAGCCTGACATCATTGCTCTTTAGCACTCAGGAGAGGCTTTTGACCTCTCCTACATTTTCCTAATGCAATTCATCTTTTGACTTCCTGAATGCTGATATTAAGAGCTTTTTCTATTGAACAAATAACAAACAACCCACCACCACTGGATTGATTCTAGCTCACATTCATTCTGTATGGTAGAGTTGAACTTTCATGTAGGGCCTTTAGGTTTAAACAAGGAGTCTTTACAGATAGCCTCATCTTTCTTTGGTGCATTAGCACTGGGGCAGCATGTCAACCACGGTACCACCAGAGCTCCTCTAGAATATTGGCCCCAACCCAACCCAAATCAATTTCAACTCATGGGGACCCTCCATTAAGTTTCTGAGGCTATTTTTATGAGACAATATTGCCCTTATTTCTCCCAAAAGCTGTTAGTGAGTTCACACTATTGATGCCATTTTACTGAAGTGCCACCAAGTCGAGTATAACTTACAGTGACCTTATGAACAACAGACCTGAACACTGCCCAATTCTTTGTCATGCTTATTGTACCTGACATGCCAGCGCCCACTGCTGAAGTCATTGTATCAAATCATTTCTTTGTAAGTCTTTCTTTTGTTGACCCTCCATTGTCATGCTTATTGTACCTGACGTGCCAGTGCCCACTGCTGAAGTCATTGTATCAAATCATTTCTTTGTAAGTCTTTCTTTTGTTGACCCTCCATTTTTCAAAAAATGGTGGCCCTTTACAAGGAATAGCCTCACCTAGATACATGTCTACAGTGTAAGTTTTCAATATTACTAGGTTTTATACTAAGATTGCTAGTATTCTGTCTTACATTATGATTGCTTTCTTTCCTTTCCATTGTTCTGCAAGGTCCTTTAATTTGTCTTGGTATCCACAGCATCCTGCACAATATTGGCCCAGGAAATTGGTCTATTGATAAACTAACACACTTGTATTATGTTAAGTTTCTGAGGTTTGTCTTGTCTGTTATCTGTAACTAACCCAATACATTATGTATGAACTCCTCTTTTTTCCTCAAGATTTCTTTAAAATATGTTTACGGTATTGCTTAGTTCTTCCAACTAGAATAGTAGAGACAAAGGCCTGGTGTGTACTTTTTAATTCTCCTTAAAAAAGTATATGCAATATGATTTCAATTTATCCACAAAATTACAAATCACCATTTTATTTTCTGAATTAGTTTATTAGAATTTATGCAGATTTCTTAGACAACAAAAAATTCTTTATAAAGCTAAAGTATGTGTTTTTATTCATGTAAAACATAGTTAATCATTAAGTATATTTTTGTTTCTTTCACATCTACCACTTTCTATGCAGTAGATATTAGTATATTATTTCAGTGATTAGATATTTTTGCAGACATTTGTCTTAAATTTCCATATGTTCAAAGCAATGACTTACTAATGCAAAATTTTGGCATTTGTGTGTATTACTCTATTGCAAATTTCTATAGCATCTGTAATTATTTAATGATCAAAACAGTTACTTGATCTTGTCAATATTGCTATTTCTAACTAACACATAAAAGTAGAGATGTCCTTTTATTTCCTCTTTCACATATTAATTATCACACTAAATTGAAAAAAGAGAATTAACAAAGTTTTCATTCTCAAATAATTATTGCTTGTCATCTCAACCTGAAAGGCATTGAACTAAGTTGAGAAATGTATCTTCTACAAAGATGAAAACTCAATTTACATTTAGTATTTGTAAGTCTTTTGAAAAGAAGTTTATTTAGAAGCTAAAATTAGCTCTAATTTTTTTAAAAAAACAACTCTAAAAGAGCCCTAGGATCAGGTAACCACTGGAGTTTAATTTAATTGACCTATGAAAATCCTTTTATAGATTCTATGACAATTTCCCAAAGTTAAATAATAAAAATAATAATAGACTTCATTGATTTAGAATTACACATTTTCCATATTTTAGCAAACATTCTATAATATGGAGGTTTTCTGTAATCAAGAGCACTATTTTATTAAATAAAATAGAGTATGTAAACCAAAATAACTTATCTTGTATTTTTGTTCACTCTTCAGCTTTTTACATACTTATCTACTATAAATTTATAGGGCTACCATGATCTCATTTTAAAGATGAATAAACAGAGAATCAGAGAAGAAAATAACTTGCTGATGTCACACAGATAGTGAGCAACTGAGCTAAGATTCAAAGTGGAATCTATTTTGTTCTAAGACTCTTGCTCTGATCACTCTGATATATTGCTGATCTTCTGAAGGCAACACAACGAAAATTGTTGTATGAACAGAAAATTTTCTTAAAACTCAAAGAGATGCTATTGTTTTTGTTGCTCAGTGCCGTCGAGTCATAGGCAACTCATAGCAACCCTATGAACGAAAGTCCTTAACACTTGCATGCATGACTTTCATCCTCTCTCCAGGTTCATAGGGTTTCCAGAGGCAAGAAATTTATGGAAGTGGATGCCACTTCTCCTTCCAAGCTTGTTTCAACCAGGGAGCACCACCAAGCACTGTCCACCATGGGTAACTATTCTCTCATTTGACACGTTGGTGTCACAGTGTTCAGCTTCACAGCGACCACAAGTTACCGCTATACGGCAAGTGGACACACCAGGGCTATGTGACCTAGAAGAATGTTTAACCAACAATTTAAAACAGGCCTTAGGGCATCCCATTAGAGTCAGCCAGCTTCGACTTGGTAGTATCATTTTCTGTCCTCTAGGCTGACTGGTCTCTCTCTATGTTGTTAAGTGCTGAGGAGATGTTGGCGACTCATAGCGATCCTATGAACGAATGTCCTTAACATCTGCATGACTTTTTTTTTACTAATTAATTTATTTATTTTTCATTTCAATGAATATCTACAGAGATTTTGGAATTCCATTCATTCATTCATT
>NW_006399793.1:3632617-3634699 GCF_000299155.1 Elephantulus edwardii
CCCCAAATATAATCCACTCTGCAACCCTCATTCCGTACTCTTATGATAAACATAATGCCCTAAAATATAATTCTTTTAAACTATTCTCTCCCCCATAGACTTCAATGCAGTAAACAGAATTCATCCAGTTTTTCTCAGTCTTACCCCCACCCCGATGTCAGCCTCATTCTACAACAGTGGCACCATATAGCATTTGTTCCTTTGTAACTGAGATACCTCACTTAGCATCATGTCCTCCAGGGTCACCCATTTTGAATAATATTGCATGAGTTCCTTGTTTTTCAATCATCTGCATGACTTTTAATAAAAGATTGCCAGGAATTAAAACCGAGGTTTTTTTTCTTAGTGTTCTTTCTTATTTTTTTCTTTCTTCACCTTTGATATATGATTTCTTTCTACATTCTACAAACTAGCATTCTCTTCTTTTCCATATGGCAGAAAAATCCCCTTTATCCAACATATAGCCCAGTTAAAATACTTACATTATAGTAATAGTTCTACATTAATGTAAAAGTTGGAATTGCATTGATTATCAATTAGAAGATTTATTTTTGATGAATGAGGAGTTGTTTGGTCATAAGTGGGCAGATAACATAATATGTGGATTCATGAGTCCAGTATGATGTGTTCTCTCACTAAATGTACAAAAAATGTGTCTAGTTGTGTTTCATTTTGCTAGTCTTTATGTGGGACAATGTGACACTAAGTCTTGATCTAGGCAGCCAGTAATATTACATGACTTGTACATGTACAAATGGCTTATTCAACATGCCTTTCAGTATTTAAAATAACAGCTGTCAATAAATAATATAGAAAATTAGTGACATTTGAGGTCACTGTGAAGTTAGAAAATATTCATATATAATGTGAATATACTAATCAATGATCAATGAAAGAGACAGACATTCCTCTGGCATTCCTTGCTTTCAACTAAGATCCATCTAACATTAGCTACAATATCCCTAGAACCATGACCCCTTCTAAACCTAGCCTGGACTTCTGGTAGTTCTCTGCTGATGTGCTGTTCCAGTCGTTCTTGGATAATCTTCAGCAAAATTATGCTTGCATCTTAATCCAAGAATGTTTTTCAATAATTTCCACACTCTGGTAGGTCACCCTTCTTTGGAAGGGTAGCAAATATAGATCTCTTCCAGTCAGTTGGCCAAGTGCTTGACCTCCAGATTTATTGGCACAACTTAGTGAGCACATCTAGGACAGCATCTGTTAGTTGAAATATGTCATCTGTATACCATCTATTCCGGGGGCCTTATTTTTTGCTATTTCCTTCAAAGCAGCTTGAAGTTCTTCCTTCATCACCATAGGCTCTTGCTCACATATTCTTTCATGAAATTCTTCGTGTCTGCCAATTAGTTTTGATACAGTGAATCAGTGTATTGTTTCCATCTTCTTTTAATACTTCCTGGATCATTTAGTATTCTGCCTAAAGCATCCTTGATTATGACAACTCAACGTTTTAGTTGAAAGCTGGGAAAACCAGAGGAATGCCTATCTGTGTTTCATTGACTATGCAAAGCCGTTTGATTGTGTAGATCATAAGAAACTGTGGCTGACTCTGAGAAGAATGGGAATCCCAGAACAGTTGGTCATGCTGATGAGAAAACTATACTTGGACCAGGAGGCAGTCGTCAGACAGAGCAAGGGAACACAGCATGATTCAAAACTGTGAAACGTGTACACCAGAGATGTGTCCTATCTCCGTACTTTTCTGACCTATATGTAGAACAGATTTTCCAGAGGCTGAGCTCTATTAGGAGAAGTATGGTGTCAGGATTGGTGGAAGATCCATCAAACAATCTGCATTATGCAGATGATACAACCCTGCTTGTTAAAACTGAGGAGTACCTAAAGTGTTTGCTGCAGAGGGTCAAGGACTGCAGCTTTCAATATTGATTGAGGCTCAATATCAAGAAGACAGAGATTCTCACCACAGGGTCAATTGGCAGGATCAGGATAGATGGTGAAGAAACTGAGATTGTTCACAGCTTTAGTTTGTTTGGCTCCACAGTCAACAGTCTTGGCACCAGCAACCAGAAAATTTAAAGACATATTGCAATGGGAAAG
>NW_006399793.1:3636869-3642694 GCF_000299155.1 Elephantulus edwardii
AGTTACACAAATGTATGAACAACACAAACTTCAACAAAACAGTGAAGAGTGGTGCAAAATATGAGAGAAGCCAATTAAGATGAAGGATAATGTTTCTGGATGTAATCTAGTATATTTGAGTTGAACAATTTCAGAAAAATAAAAAAATAATCTATACTATATGGTGTATTCTAAGGAGTCATGAAAATTAAGTTTGGAAGATTAAGTGACAGACTGCTCAGCAATTCAATAAATCCATTTCTCTTCTCTCCTAGGAACAAAGCTGGACACCATTTTCTCTTGTGGATATTTAGATCAATAATCTTTTGACCGGGCAACCTAGAATGTAGTTAGGAGGCCTGATTTGCTAAAACAAAACAAAAATCTCTGCTGGACCCTCATGTACTTTCCTTTCTGCTCACTTGGTTGATGTCCTTGTTGAAAATACTAGAACGCCCAGCTTTGTTTCGGAATGACCGTGTGGAGCAGAGTACCTTTTAAATGACATTTACATGAATGATAAATAATATTTTAATGGGAAAAGCCTTTGAAAGGGCTGTTAAGTTAGCTAACTAAACAAGAACTTAATAGTCCAGGCTAAGTTGTTCAACCTTTATCTCATAAAAGTAAAAAGGGTTTTAGTAAAAGGCTGACAAGATAAAATAAGTGTTTTAATCAGATCAATGTGACAGCAGGGAGCAGGACAGCTAGAAGCAGAGAGACTGTAGCCTGAGTTACCAGATAGAAGACATTTATAACAAAAGCCCAGACAGAAGAGAACCAAAGGGATTGAAATCTACAAGGACAAAGGAGGAGAAAGTTTCATGTAATAGATGTCAAAGTTACCTAATATTCTAGTAATATCAAGATGTTAACTCTTAAGAAAAGGTCAATGAATTTGATGGTTTAGAGACTAGAGGTGATCTTTGAAATATTAGTGTCAATGAAATAGTACAACATAAAGCGTAGTGAAATAAAGAGGAAATGTAGCATCAGAAAAAATATTTAAGAGGAAAAGTAGGTCTTTGCTAATTTTGAAATAGAAATTCCGTTATCAAATGTCAAATTCCTTGATTCCTATAAAGCCACAGTATCGTTTTAACATGGCTCTATCTAGGACAGAAATGAACATATGAAGCAAACACCCTTAGTCTTATCTTGTCTTATTGTGTGAAAACTAACACTAAGAGAATAGGATTTTCATTTTCCCACTGAGATTACCTCAGACTTCTTAACATGAGTTTTTGTTGTGGTTAGTTTCTGTTGACTGAGCTAAGAATACAGAGACCTTTTCGTTGTTGTTGCATTTGTTTTAATTTTTTAAAAATTATTATTATTTTTTTAAAGAAAATTTACAGATATTTTGGACAGAGACCTTTTTTAACCACTGATTTGAACCCAGCCATGTTCTGTGCTTTACCTCCCATCTCTGATATGCTCATGACCATTATGAGTCAGTGTGTCAACCCATCTTGTGTAGTCTTCCTTTATTTTCTCTGGCTCTCCACCTCTTCCAGGAAGAAGTCTTTTTTTAAGGATTGGTATGGTACTTCTTGACAACAGAATCAAATTATGTGAGAGGAAATTTCACTATCTAGGAAGGAGTATCCGATTATACTTCCTCCAAGACAGAATTGTTTGTTCTTTTGGCAGTCCATAGAATACTCTTCTTTAACACCACAATTCAAAGGTATCAATTCTTTTTCTATCATCCTTATTAATTGCCCTATCTTCAGATTCATAGAAAGAAATTGAAAATATGCCTTGGATCAGGCATACTTTTGAAAATGACATAGCTGTAAGTAACTATCTTGAGTTAACAATTGAACTGATAAGTATACGTGATTTGTGCTTTAGTTATTAAGAAATGTTACCTTTCGGGGGGATTGAGAGGAAAAATGGGGGGGAAAAGTACAAATTTTTAACTATTTATGATTGAGTCGCATTAGAAATTTCTCAGTCCCAGGGCAGTAAAAACTTACTAGAATTCTATACTCATTTTTTTTTATTTTGCTATCACTCTGTTTTCTTACATTTATTTTCTCCTCAACTGGTACCATTACTATGTCCTTGTCTTTCAATATTATGCTTGTGAGTTGCTCAATTCTTTATGATTTTCATCATTATTATTTAATGATAATATTAACATGAACACTTTTTCTTGAAGAATTCCTTAGCAAGCCATACTTCTTGTAGTTCAATAGATTAAAGGAAAATTGTTTAACTCTTCTGTCTTTTTTCCCCCCTTCTCAGAAGTTTCTCTATCTGGAAATTGGTTCAAACTATGGGCTTTGTGCCAGCTGGAAGCTGGACTGATTTCTATGAGAAAAGCAACTGCCCTCATAAGTTAGTGTAGCATTACAGTGGTTTTCTGTTTCCCATTAGGCATTTAAGAAGCACTCAAATGTGATCTGCATTTTGTAACATAAGTTCTATCTACATTGGGAGCCCTCAAATCAGTCAGAGAGATATGAGAAGAGAAATTAAGTGGTATATTTTTTTTCAGAGGCACAGACCTGTCTGAAATTTTGACAAGATAACTACCATGATCTCTATTTAAAATTATATAGGCTGTGTAAGAAGGACACGTGCTTCTAGTATTATCATCTACTAAAACTCTATTGCAGTTAGGTGTCATCAGGTGGGTCTGACTTATTCTAAACTGTGTAGAGCTGAATAAAATATTGCTCATTTCTGTCCCATCCTCAGAATCATTACCATATTTGATCCCATTAATGAAAACTGTAGTAGCAATTCATTTTATAAATTATTTGCTAAGTCATCTTCTGGGAAAGAAAAGAAAAGATAAAGTAGAGAACTGGAAAATTTATCTAATACCAAAAAAATGGTAGTAGGTATGTTGTTAGAGCTTAAAGCCCTTGCTATCTGAATTTTGGTCAAACCGTGCCACCGTGCACCACTGTGATGCTGAGTAGATTATGACTCATAATTATCCCGTGGGACAGAATTTCTCTTTGAGAGGTTCAAGGCTATCCATCTTGATAGAAGCAAAGTATTTAATCTTTCTCCTATAGCCTGCCTGGTGAGTTTTAACCACCAATGTTTTTATTAGCTGCTCAGTGCTTAATTGACTGTATCACTAAAACAGCGGCACTAGGAAATAAAAAATAAATCTGGACTATTTTCAGTGTTCTATGAAAATATTTGAACACTGGAGGAAACACAGAATATAACATTTATTTTGTCTACAGCAGCAGAGTTCTTAGTTTAATTATAATGACTGTGAGAAAATATAGACAATATTGTTTATTATTGTCATTACTGTTAGGTGTCATTGAGTTGAGGACTACTCATTGCAATTCTATGTACAATAAAGGTAAACCCTGTCCTATCCTGTGCCATCCTCACAGTCTCTAACACAACTGAGTCCATTGCCACAGTCACTGTGTCATTCCACCTGGTTGAGTCTTCCTCTCTTTTGTTTTCCCATTTGTTAATAGCTAACGTTTATCTGGTATTTATTATGTACCAGAAAACAAACCCTAGTGTTCTAATGGTTAAACTCTTGGATGTTAACTGGAAGTTGGCAGCAGATCAATGCCAACAGCTACTCCTTGGAAGAAAGATAAATTACTCTGTTTCTGTAAAGATTGCAACATTGCAAAACTTATGCTTTAAGTTACTCTACTCTCATATGTGAGGTTGCTTTGAACTGGACTTGACTGGACAGAATGAGTTTATGTATCAGGCAATATTCTAAATACTTTTCATGAATTATCTTATGAACTCAAGAAAAAAACAAACAAAACCCAACAACCATTTGATCTTAAAAAGAAAATATTTTTTTTAAAGTACGCCTATAGTTGAACTGCCAATCCAAAGACACTTGGTTCTAATCCACCAACTCTTTTTTGGAATAAAGATGGACAATCTCCTCCAGTGTGACCTAGAGCCTCTGAAAACTCACTGGAAAGTCAGCTATAAGTACATAACAACAGGGTACATAACAACAACAAAAACAACAACATATGTAATGACAGCTACAGAACTTTAAGGCAAAGAGAGCTATCTTAAACATATTCTCAAATTTGCCTTAGCTCATTTTATTTGCTTATTTATTTTTCTTAACATATTTTATTGATTTGCATACAATCGCTCATATACATACATTGTGTTACATTCAAATACATTGTGTATTATAAAGTCATCCCTATGCACTATATTTTATATAATTAATTACTATTGCTATATGCCCATTGGCTCCACAATTAACACTCTTGGTATCAGCAGCCGTGAAATTAAAAGGCGAATTACATTAGAAAAGTCTGCTGTCAGAGATGTCTCCAAAGTATTGAAGAACAACGACGTCAGTCTGGAGAATAAGGTGAGCCTGATCCATGCGATAGTCTTTGCAATTACTTACTATGCATCATATAGCTGGACAATGACTAGAGATGATGGAGAATTGATGTCTTTGAGCTGTGGTACTGGAGAAGAATATTGAATATACCATGGATTGCTAGGAGAACAAAGAGTTTTGTCCTAGAGAGGGTGAAACCAGATTACTCCTTGGAGGCAAGGATTCTGAAGCTTCATCTGACATACTTTGGACATGTTGCAAGGCGGGACCAGTCCTTGCAGAGGGATGCCATGCTCGTGAGGGTGGAGGGACAGTGCAGGAGAGTAAGACCCTCAATGAAATGAATTATTTCAGTAACTGAGATATGGGGGTAGGTGTGAAAGAGACAGTAAGATCGGCACAGGATAGAGCAGGCTTTAGGGCTGTTATATATAGGGTCTCTATGAGTGGCAGACAACTCAATGGCACACAACAACAGCAACAAAGACCCAATATCACCCTATCTTTTGAATTCTCCACTGAATCTTTCCTATTCCTTCTTCCCTGTTCACCCACTAACCTCTGCTAGTCTAGTTATTTCTCCCTTACCTACTTCGCTGCCTTTTCTCTTTCCACTTCTTTTGAATATTTATATACATTTTGAACAGTTATCTTTCTAATTTTCACAATAATGGTTTTATGCAGCATTTATTCTTATAAGATTAAGCCATTTCACTCAGCATACTCTTCTATGTTCTCCCATGTTATATAGTATTTTGTGAAATCATTATTCCTCAGTGCTGTATAGAATTCCACTGTGTGAATGTACTACAATTTATAGAAATATCCATTTGTGTCTGCTCCAGTTTCCTTGTATTTCATTTCTAGCAGTGGGATGGCAGTGTCACGTGGGATTACTATGATCAAGTTTCTTAAGAAATGTCAAACTGTCTACCATAGAAGTTGTACCTTTTACAGTCCCACCATTACTTCATGAGAGTTCCAATTTCTCACATCTTCTCCAGCACTTGTTGCTCACTTTCTTGTTAAACTTTGCTACCACTACTGAGAAGACATAATATCTCTTTGTTTTGATTTGCATCTCTCTGCAGGTGATTGTGAACATTTCTTCATGCCCTTGTTAAAACATTCTTCATGAAGAGTGTTATACCCATTTTATTATTGGGTTATTAGTCTTTTCCTAGTGGAGGACTTATGTTGTTGTTAGATGCTATTGAGATAAGTCCAACTCATAGCAACCCTATGAACAACAGAAACTGAAAACTGTCCTATCCTGTGCCGTCCTCACACTTAGTGACACACTAGGGCCCATTGCAACAGTTACCATGTCAATCTACCTGGTTGAGGGTCTTCCTCTCCTTCACCGACACTCCACCCTTCCCAGCATCATGTTCTCCAAGGAATAGCCCCTTCTAGCAACATGCCAGAAGTTATGTGAGGTGAAGATTTATCATTTTTGCCTCCAAAGAGCCCTCTGGCTGCACTATCTCCAAAGCATATTTGTTTATACTTTTGACAGTCCATG
>NW_006399793.1:3643239-3654590 GCF_000299155.1 Elephantulus edwardii
CCTTGCTCTATTTACAGCCTCATGCTCTAGGTATAGGTTTCACATCAACACAATTAAATGCTCTGGTATTTCTGTTCTTCTAAATGTTAGCCATAACTTGCTCTAATCCACACAGTCAAATTCTTTTGCATAGTCAATAAAGTATAAATAGACATTCTTCTGATACTCTTCACTTTCAGCCAAGATTCATTTGAAATCATCAATGATACCAACAACACACAAAGGAAGCCTGGTAGGACTCTGTAAACTTTAATTATGAGACTTTTCCCCCCAGTCGTAAAAGGTGTTCTTTTTGCTTTATTAGGAAAGATTTTTAATACATGAAGGAATTTGATTTTTGGACACTTTTTGTCTATTTAGCTCTTCAAGACATCAGCCTTTACTCTCTTATCTCGGCTAATTGTGTGTGTGTGTGTGTGTGTGTAATAGTAAATATTAGTGTTCTGGGAAAATAACTGTCTAAAGAAAAGAAGCATTCTCCCCATCAAAGTAAAATGTTACTAGTTTCACCTGCAAGAAAAATCTTTTATGAGTTTTAGAATGATTTTTCTGATTTCATATGGATTTTCATTATATGAAAAATAAACATTAAAATTAAATTCAGTCTAGTTGAATGCCTTTACAATAATAATAGCTAAACAGGCTTTGTTAATTGTGCTTTGGGAGCTAACATTTTTGTGTAATATAAATACAAGTAAAAATATCTGTATTTATAAAATACCATGCATTATTTTTTGGTACAACTATTATAAAATAAATTGTAACCTCTCACAATTATTGGTACAACATTTTAGTGTAGGAATATGTAGAAAGCATATTTACATGGTGTTTTTATGTGCATAGTTGCATTTCTGTCTTTGTTTCAGAAAACATAACTATATAACTTTGCCTAGTTCTAACTACGACATCTTTTAAAAACATAGTTCCTGAAAGAGTTGACCTTTAAAAGAATGTTAAAATAGCATATTAACCCTGAGTTACATTTTCTTTTAAATATTTGTCTACTTCTGAGTAGGAGATAGATTAATGCAACCCCGTGTTTTAAGTTTCTGTGCACCTTTAGATCAGGCAGGAAAGGTTATTTCCACTAGCACCCTTGCTCCCCTAGTGCCTAGTCCAAGTCAAAGAAGAGCACAATTTCTTTGTGAGAAACTACACTTTCCATTCTAATATGTTTTATGTAAGTATGGAGTAATACGATGTCCCTGAGAATAAACTCTTCTAAAGAGAGTTTACATCATCTTCATTCCCTATGGTTATCTGACAGTGTCAGTGGTAAAATCCTTACCTTCCATGTTTGATTCCCAGTTAATTTACTTCAAGAACAGCCATTAATCATCTTTCAAGGGAGAACTATGTATTCTTAAGATGTTGATGAGATGGCAATACATCCAGACTGAGAAAGATTAGTATGAAAAGCCAGATGATCTACTCTCAAAATATCAACCAGTAAAAATTTATCAACCACAAATCACTGGTCCAGTTGTACATGGGGTCTTCATGAGAGTACTCCATGGTGGCTAATTTCCGAATTATGGTACCTTAAGAAATTGAATCTTACAGACTCATGCTTCTCAAACTTCATTTTGTATATCCATTACTAAGGGGAAGTTACTTAAAATACACGTTCTGGTTCATAACTCGGCATGAACTACACCATGTAACGTCACTTTCTATTGAGTAAAAAGCCAAGACAATAATGCTTAATTTTATTCTAGTTCAGGAAAGGCATCCACTTCCGAAATGGCTTGCCTCCGGAAACTCTATGTACAAATAGTGCTCAGGCTGTTCGTTCACAGGGTCGCTATGAGTCGTCTACAACTCGACGGCGTTAAACAACAACAAACAGTGTTAATTTTACTTATATCTGCACTTTCCATTGATTCTGGGTTTAGAATTCTTTATCTTGGAATTCCCACATAGGAACATTTTATAGACTTCATACAAAATTAACTGAGCCTTCATTTATCAAGCTCACTCTCACGTTTACATCTCAGCTTCGGCAACTTTTTCCATTTCCTTCAAATTTGAACAGCAGATGACCATTGTACATCAACTTGGTCTTGAATAATTAACATTTCACTTGTATAGACTGAGCAATACCTGCTCTCCTCATTAGATAGAAGAGTTCACACTAAGCCCATAATGTCAGAGTTTATTATCAATCCAGACAATCTTCTTTAGGCCCTGGGAAGAAAGGATCCTGCCCTCACCAGAACTTCTTGAACATTTACTACGTCTTTCTCTGATGTCTGGCACCTGTCCAGGCTAGTAATGCCATACGTAGAGAGAGGTGTGTAAGTCCTGCCATGTTTTGTGCACTTTGCAACGCTGTACCACCTCTCTTCATACCTTACCCGTACAGATTTTTGAAGAGCTCTGACACTTGTATCTAAGAAGTGATTCTGGAATCCAGGGCAAAATTACTTCCAAGAGAGAAGACTACATTATAGAATCTCCTACTGACCAGCATCACATTAATCTTAAGAGTTGAGGCTTCCAAAACGGTTTTGACAAGGTTAATTTGGGAAAGTTCAAGTTGTTAATGTAGTGAGGGGCTCATTAAAAATTGTTTTCCTAATGTGTCACACATCTAAAAGTGGTTATGTCCATTGTGATTGTCTCTTTCTTTCATATACACAAACACATACACACATGCACAAGGAACCCTGGTGATACAGTTTGTATCAGACTTCTTACTGAAAGGGTAGCAGTACAAATCCACTGACTGTTTTGCTGTAGAAAGATGAGCAGTCTACTCCTGAAAAGATTTATAACCTTGGAACCTAATTGAAAGGTCATTATGTGTCAGGATTAACTTGATGGCAGTGGGTTTAGTCTTTTGGTTTATATCTATCTATCTATCTATCTATCTATCTATCTATCTATCTATCTAATTTGTTGTTGGGTGCCATCAAATTGGTTATGACTTGTAGTGATCTTGTGACCAACAGATCTGAACCTTTCTCTATCCTGCACCATCCTCACTCTGGTCCATTGCTACAGTCACTGTATCTATTCATCTTGTTGAAAGTCTTCCTCTATTTCTGACCCACACCTTTCCCCATGTGGTGATGTGGTGTCTTTATCCAATATTATTAGACAAACATATGTTGTGGTTATTGTTATGTGTGGTCAAGTAGATTCTGACTCATAGTGTCGCTACATAGAACGGCTCTGAACTCTACTCTCTATCCTGAGACAATTTCACTGTCTCTGAAACACCTACCTTTATTTCTCCAGTCCCTGAGTCAACCTATCTCATCCAGGGTCTCCCTCTCTTATGCTGTCCCTCCACCCTTCCAAGCATGATGTCCCTCTCAAAGGACTGATCCCTCTTTGAAACATGCCCTAAGTATATCCAATGGAATTTCAAAATTCTTGCTTCCAAGAAGCAGTGTAGTTTCACCCTCTCTGGGATGAATCTGTTTGTTTTCTTAGCAGTCCATGGTCTATTCAATACTCTTTCCCAGCATCACACCTCAAAGACTTTGAGTCTTCTTCTATCATCATATTCACATATATACATACAAATTTTACAAGATAGGACAAATTTAAGAACCCACTCTCTTGTTTTAGAAGATTTTCAACTCTTTCTGTTGCACTGATAAAGCAATGTGTGTTCCATATGTGAAAGCAAAGTTAAATAAAAACCTGCACTTTCTGTCCAGAAGTCTGTACTTACTATATTGAGCTATAACTGTGATATCAAAAGGTAAAACTGCAAGAGTAATGCAATCTGACATGATGAATCATAACTGGGTGCAAAACAAATGCACTTCTATTGAAAATTACTCCTAAAAGGATGTTATTTTTGATCAAGATGTGCTACTAATATCATTCTGGAACTATTTTCACTATTATGCTTTCTAAATATGAACATTATGGACTTAACTATCCTCTTCAAGAGGAGTAAGACTTATGATTGCTGGCATTCAGATTATCATTAAAAGGAGGTTACTGAAAGACAAGGCATTTTAATTAGAAGTCTCATAGTAAGGGAATTATCACTGAAAGCACACCGACCTCACAATAGGCTCACCGAAGTTCACGGGGCAGCTGTCTCATTTATCACTGAATGAACTTGAATGTAAAAGGAAAGTCAGTAAGCAAGAACTTGTTGTTGCTATGTGTCATCAAGTCGTTTGCAACTCATAGCGACCCTGTGTACAACAGCCCTAAAGTCTGCTCTATCCTGTGCCAATCTCACTGACTTCGACATGCCTACTCCCATGACCCCAGTGACAGAATCAATCCATCTCATCGAGGGTCTTCTTCTCCTGCCCCATCCCTCCACCCTCCCAATCATGATGACTCTCTCCAAAATGTCCAAAGTATGTCAGAGGAAGCTTCAGAATCTTTGTCTCCAAGGAGAAGCCTGGCTTTACCCTCTTCACAACAAACTTGTTTGTTCTCCAAGCAGTCCATGGTATATTAAATACTCTTCTCCAGCACCAAAGATCAAAGGCATCAACTCTCTTTGTATCATCCTTAGTCATTATCCAGCTCTCTGATGCATAGCACATAATGGCAAAGACCATGGTCTGTATCAGGCACATCTTAGTCTCCAGACTGACACCACTACTCCTCAGCACCTTGGTGAGGTTTTTGACAGCCTTCTTTCCCAATGAAATTCATCTTTTAATTTTCTGGCTGCTGGTAACTATTTCCTCATTTATAAATTGAAGTTGGACTAAATTACTAGCAAGTAATTTTATTTTCCAAAAATCTAGAAAAAAAAAAAACTTGTTCTTCTAAGCTAGGATATACTCAACCTCAAGACTGCTGTTGTTGTTAGATCTCATTGACTCTGCTCTGACTAGACTGATAGTGACTTATTCATATAACAGAATGAAACTCTGCCCAATCCTCCACCATCCTCACAATATGCTGCACTTAAATTAGTTGTTGCTGTGTAAATCTATCTTCTTGAAGATTTTCACTTTCTCTTCAGCCATGCATACCTTCCCATGCATGATGTCCTTCTCAAGGAACTAATTTACTTCAGAAGTCATGCTCAAATTATTGTAGATGAATCTTCAGCATCCTTGCGGATAAGGAACACAAGCGCTCTGACTATGTATCAAATGTGTTTGTTATTTTGGTAATCCCAGGCATATTCAGTATTTTAGCCACCACAATTCAAAAGCACCAACTTACTCAGTTTTCTTTCCAAGGTTAAGGATTGTGGTTGCTGTTAAATAGTATCCAGTCTAATACAATTTATAGTGACCCTATGAATAAATGATTGGAACTTTACCCTATCTTGTGCTATTGTCACAATATCATGTTCAAGCCCATTGTTGTAGTCACTCTATAAATTCATATTGAGAGTCTTCCAACCTTAACCTTTCCCTGTGTGGCATCTTTACTCAAGGACAAACCACTCTTGACAGTACGCTCAAAGGATGTGAGACAAAGTTTCATCAGCCTTGTCTCTAAGAAGCAGCCTTGTTGTACTTCTCCAAGACAGATGTGTTTGTTCTTTTAGAAGTTTGTAGGATTGTCAGAATTTTTCTCCAATATCAAACTTCGAAGACCTGAATTCTTCTATCACTCTTACTCATTGTTGAAATTTAAGATGAATAAGAAGCAGTTGAAAATATCATGGCTTGCATTGGGGATATCTTAGTCTTTAAATTGACATCCTTTATCTTTAAGGTTATGGATAGGCAAATTAATACAGTAGCATTGTTTTGACACATTGATTTAGAGCATGTTGTTGTAAAGTATGAGTAAAGTGTCGAGTAAAGTATGTACTCATAGCGACCCTGTGAGCAACGAACCTAAATTCTGACCTATCCTGAGTCATCGTTGTGCCAATCCATTACAGAGGGGATCTTTCTCTTCTTTGCTGACCCTTATCTTTTCAAATAATAGCCTTGTCTAGCTACATGTCCCAAGTATAATATGAAGCCTTGCCATTTTTTCCTCCAAGGAGCACTAGGGCTACATTTTTGTAAGACATATCTGTTTCTTCTTTTGACAATATTTTCTCCAGCACCACAGTTCAAATGAATCAGTTCTTATGTGACCCTTATTCATTGTCCAGCAGTCTGATACATAGTAGGTGACTGACAAGATTGTGATCTGATTCAGGCACATGATGGTCTTCAAACAGACATCATTGCTCTTCAGCATTTTGGAGAGGTCTCTGACAGATTACTTTCCCAATGCAATATATCCTCTTGTTTCCTGACTAGCACCAAGTTTGTTGACTGTTGATCCAAGCAAGATGAAGTCACAGATATCTTAAATCCTTTCTCCATCTGTAGTAATGTTTACTATTGTTCCTGTGGTGAGGACCTTTTGTTTTCTGATGTTGATATTTAATCCATACAGAAGGCTGTAGTCCTTGATTTTCTGCACCAAGAGTTTCACATCCTCCTCACTTTCAGCAAGCAAAGCTTTGTCATCTGCATAATAACACAAGTTGCCAATCAGTCTCCCTCAAACTCTGATACCACATTCTTCTTTATAGAGTTTGGCTTTGCAAATTATTTGATCTGCATACAGATTGAAGGCAGCTGCTCTGCCGGAAAAGTGTGAACAATCTCCTCCCCCGTAAGTTACTGTCTCTGAAAACCTGCTGGATGATCAACTATGGGTCAGTTCTGACTCAAAGGCACATGACAGCAATATAGATTGAATAGGTATGGAGAAAGGATACAACCTCGATGCACACCCTTCCTGATTTTAAATCATGGAGGGTTTTCTTGCTCTGTTCTAACAAAAGCTTCTTGGTCTACATACAGAACACAAATAAGTGTTCTGGGATTCCTATTATACTCAGTATTAGCCATAATTTGTTACAATCCACACAGCCAAATGCCTTTGTATAATGCCTAGATTAAGACAGACTAGGAAGAAGGACTGACAATCTACTTCTGCAACTATGGCACTTCAAAAGCACTATGAACAGGGAAACAGTGATAGTTCTAAGACCTAGAGCTCAGAGCAGAAGTCACTCAAAGTAAGCAGAAATAGCTTAAGCCATTAAGAACTGGGACATGAAATGTACGAAGTATGAATGTAAGAAACTGAGACTTGTCAAAAATGAAATGTAACACATGAAGATTGATGTTGCAAATACTAATGAACTGAGATGGACAAGCATGGGTCCCTTTGAATCAGACATGAGCTACTATGCTGAGTTTTAGAACATACTCAATGAAGAGTTCATGTGAACTTGGTTAGCCTTCCATAATGTTCTAAAATTTGAAATATTAGGTTACTTGATTTCTACAGTCTTTAATTCTTTCCAAATTTTTGTTCCCAAGTCTTATTTAAAAGATTAAGGAAAATCTCGGAAAGATCTTGCTAATTTTTGTCTCTTATCACCATCACCTTAGTCTGAATCATCATCACTATTAGCCTTGACTTCTGGAATAGCTCCTTACTGAACTCTTTCCTCTGCTTTTGTCCCTTCTTCCTTAAAATTAATTCTCCAGAATTAAGTCAAGTTACTGTACCCTTTTAGGACATTTAGAAGGTAGGAAGAATGAATGCATGGAACTAATCCCTTTGTAAACCTTTACTAAAGTGAAACCAAACCAAACCACCACAACAACAAAAACCCCTTAAACCACAAAACACAAAATACTGAAATAAGTTTAAAATTATCCCTGTGGAGAGTGAAAAAAGGAAAAAAAGAATTCTTTGAAAGAAAGAAGAAGGTTGGAAGAGAGAGTTTTGGGCTCTATCATTTTATTATACTGTCTCATTCTCTGATCAAAAGAGGAAGTGTGTTTCTATCTGAGTGTTGTGTCCTCTTGTATTGCCTTTTGTGCTTCTATGCTACAACTTCTTTCAGATTTTGGAAATTCCTTCCTTTCTTGCCCCTTCAGGTTTAGGGATAATAATATTTATTCACTGCTTTCAATCACAGATTATTTAATCTTTTTTACACTCTTGTTATCTTTGAGAACAGTCCTTTTATTAATTTTTTTGATGAAATCATCTCAGAACACTACTTTCTACTGAGTTCTGTGTATAGGAGTAGGAGAAAGAGAAGAAAAGAGAGAGAGAGAACTAAGAGGGAGAGAACTAAGGGAGAGAGAGGGAGGGAGAGAGAGAGACAGAAACAGAGAGAGAGAGAGAGAGAGAAAACACTAATTGAATGAGTAATCTACTGTTTTAAAGTCAGTGTTTTGATTGTTTTTTGTAAGTTGTAGAACCATCACTATTCCATTTGAAAACATCTTCATTACCTCACAAAGAAACCTTGTTCCTATCAGAAAACCCTAGGTTTTCTTAATTTTCTTTCCCCTGTATCTATTTCCTGGAAGAAACTATGGGATTTTCTATTTCTATTCTGGATATTTTATACAAATGAATCAATACTCTATGTGGATTTTTCTTTTCTCACATTTTTCAATAAGCACAATGTCACAGGGTTGAGTCATATTGTAGTATACATGAATATATTATTCCTCTGTATGACTGAAATATACTCTTGTACAGATATAGCATATTACCATGCATCTGCTGACGGGCACTCAAGGTGTTCTCTAATAATGTTGCTTTGTGTACAAGTTTTGGTGCAGATATATATTTTGAATTCTCTTCCAACTCTATTATTAGAATTGCTTCTTACTTTCTGAGAAATTACTAAATTACTAACTATGTTGTTATGTGTCATAGAGTCACCTGCACTCATAGTCAACCTATGTACAACTGCTCTGAAATCTGCCCTTCCTAAACAAGTCTTACTGGCTCTGACACACCTACCTTTATTGTACTAGTTACTGTATCAATCCATTTCATCCAGAAGTTTCCTCCCCTGCACTGTCCCTCTGCCTTTCCAAACATGATGTCTTTCTTCAAGGACTAACCCCTCCTGGCTATTCTACCCAAAGTATGTGAGACGAAGCTTCAAAATCCTAGCTTCCAAGAAGAAACTTTGTTTTACCCTCTACAAGACATCCATTTGTTTTCTTGGTGGTCCATGATGTGTTCAAGACTCCAGCATCATTACTCAGGGGCATGGCTTCTTCTTCTGTTACCCTTAGTCCAGCTCTCTGATGTAGAGTTCTTTAATGTAAAAATATGAATTTTACCAGTAATGCATAAAAGTGATAATTTTTCTCACGTAAACATCACCATTCATCTTTTGGGTATTATTCCCAATATTTTGCAGATATTTATAGTGATTCTAAGAGTTTTAGTGCAATTGTTGTCACATACCATTCAGTTGGAACTGACTTATACTTGATTCTCCTACGTGTTTTCAGGTGCAATATATTGTATGAGAGGAGATTACACATCTTTTTTTCCCCCATGGAGTAGCTGGTGGATTCCATCCTCATGCACAGAATACCTTTTACCTCAGAGTTCCCTATTTGTAGTATCTCATCAATGATTTGATTTACTTCTTTCTAATGATTAAAAGAACCCTAGTAGCACAGTGGTTAATCATTTGACTGCAAATCAACGGGTCCTTGCTTTTTATTCCATTCAGTTGTTATTGGACATTTGGCCTATTTTCATGTTCTTGTGATAGTGAATAATGCTTCCATGAACATTGGTGTACAAGTCTCCATTTGTATCTCAGGTCTAATTTCCTTGGGGTGTATTTCTAGCCATGGAATAGCTGGGTTGTATGGAGTTTCTATGTTCAACTTTTCGAGGAAGTGCAAAACTGACATCAAGAGTGGTTGTAACATTTTACAATTCCACCAACAGTATATGAAAGTTCCAATCTCTTCACATCCTCTTTAATATTTATTGCTTACTATCCTGTTAAACTTTGCCACTGCTACTGCGGTGAAACTGTATCTTATTGGAGTTTTGATTTGCATCTCTTTTATTGCCAGTGCTTTGAATATTTCTTCATATGTCTGTTGGCCATCTGAATGTCTTCCTCTGTGAAAGTCTTTTCATTTCCCCCCCCCCCAGATTGTAATTAGGTTGTCAGTCTTTTTCTTGTAGAGGGCCTGTAGTAGTGTATAAACTTTTGTTATGAAACCCTTGTCTGGGATTATTGTGGTTGTTGTTATGTGCTGTCGAGTCACTTGCAACGACTGATAGCGACCCTATGTATAACAGCTCTAAACTCTGCTCTGTCCTGTGCCAATCTCATTGTCTCCGACACACTCATCCTGATTGCCCCAGTCACCAAATCAATCCACCTCCCAGAGGGCCTTCACCTCCTGCACCTGCCCTCCATGCTCCCAAGCATGATGTCCTTCTCCAAGAACCAGTCTCTCCTTAAAACATGACCAAGGTATGTCAGACAAAATCTCGAATCCTTGCCTCCAAGGAGCAGCCAGGTTTAACCCTCTCTGGCATGAATCTGTTTGGTTTTTTGGCAGTCCATGGTACCCTCAGCATTCTTCTCCAACACCAAAGCTCAAACACAACAATTCTCCTTCTATCCTTCCTGGTCAGTGTCCAGCTCTTTGACACTTAACAAGTGATTGCAAAGACCATGGCCTGTACCAGATGCACCTTGGTCTCCAGAAACACACCATTGCTCTTGAGTACTTTAGAGAGGTCCCTAACAGCAGACTTTCCCATTGCAAAACACCTTTTAATTTCCTGGCTGCTGGTGCCAAGAATGTTGATTGTGGAGCCAAGCAGACTAAAGCTGTGAACAATCTCAATTTCTTCACCATCCATCCTGATGTTGCCAATTGATAATATTACCAAATATATATACCAAGTTAGTAGAGTTTCTTTTCAATCAACTGGAAAAAATTTTGATACACATAGGGACTTACCCTTCTGAAGGTCCCATTCATCAATTTTATCCTCTTCTGATCGTGCATTTCTGGTTGTATTTGTCAGCCTCATTATACCAAAGGCTAGGCCTTCTAAGCTTAGTACCATTTTGTCTCTACGGTCTTTATGGCTTGGGGCTCTACACCTAGGTGTCTGATATACCTTGAATTAGCTTTTGTGTATGGTGTGAAATGGGGTTCCTGGTTCAGCTTTCTGAAAGTAGAAGTCTAGTTTTGCCAGCACCATACGTTGAAGAGATTGTCATTTTCCTATTTTATAGGTTTTGTTTCCTTGTCAAATAGTAGCTGGCCATAGATTGATGAGTCCATTTCTAGGTTCTCAATTGTGTGCTACTGATCCAGGTGCTTGTCACTGTACCAGTGTCAAGCTATTTTGGTTATTACTGTTTTGTAGTAGGTTTTGAGATCAATCAGGGAGTGCTATGATTCCCACTTCTTTTTCGTTTTTCAAAAGTGCTCTACTTAGTTAAGATCTAGTTATTTTCCAGATAAACTTAACAATTGTCTTTTATATCTCCATGAAAAGTGAATTTGCTATTGGTATTTATATTGTGCCAGGGATGCATCCTATCTCCATACCTTTTCAACCTATATGCAGAACAGATTATC
>NW_006399793.1:3656790-3657730 GCF_000299155.1 Elephantulus edwardii
AAGAATATTAAATATACCATAGACTGCTAGAACAGACAGGTTCATCCTAAAGAGGTTAAGACTAGACTGCTCCTTGGGGGCAAAGATTATGAAGCTTTTTCTGACGTATTTTGGACATTCTGCAATGCAGGACCAATCCTTGGGAAGGGATGTTATGTTTGTCAGATTGGAGGGACAGCACAAGAGAGGAAGACCCTCAATGAGATGGATTGATTCAGTGACTAGGATAATGGGGGTAGATGTGTTAGATATGATAAGATTGGCACAGGATAGAGCAGAGTTTAGGGCTGTTGTGCATAGAGTCACTATGAATTACAGGCAACTTGATGCCATATGACAACAACAGTTAGGTTTATTCCTAAGTATCTCAAATTGGGGTTGGCTATTGTAAATTGTATAGTTGTTTTGGTTTCCTTCTCTAAATTTTCTTTGTTAGTGGGAGGAATCCCACTGACTTTTGTATATTCATCTTGTGTCTTGCCCCTCTGCTAAATTGATCCATTAGCTCTAATCCCTTTGAGATTTCACTATCATATCATCTACATATAGCAGTTTAACCACTTCCTTGCTTATCTGGATGTCTTTGTTTTCTTCTCTTATCTTTTTGCCCTAGCAAATACTTACAATACAACATTGAATAGGAGTGGTGAAAATGGGTATTCTTGTCTGGTCTCTGTTCACAAAGAAAATGCATTTAGTCTTTCTCCATTGAGAATGATATTGGCACTTGGTTTTGCCTATGTATTTTTCGCTATGTTTAGAAAATTAACTTCTATTCTTATTTTGCTGAGGGCTTTAATCAGGAAGGTGCGGGATTTTTGCCTCTATGCTGATTACAGATATTGGTCTTTTTTGGTAATATCTTTGTTTGGTTTAGGTATTCAGGTAATGCTTGCTTCTTGGAATGACTCTGGGAATGTTCTTTCTCTTTCTGTTTTTT
>NW_006399793.1:3658178-3664984 GCF_000299155.1 Elephantulus edwardii
ATAGGCTGTGTGTTTAAATTGTTGTTCTTTTTCTGTTTGACAGGGTGTTGAGTTAGGTCAGTAATATTTCTTCTTCCTTCCTTTTTCTATGTGTTTGCTTATTGCTATGAACTGCCCCCTGAGAACTGCCTTAGCTAGATTCCAAAGGTTTCAGTATGTTGTATTTTCATTGACTTTTGTTTTGAGGAAACTTTAATTTTATTTTTTATTTCTTCTATAACTCAATCATGTTCCAGCAGGGTTTTATCATGTGTGTCCTTATAAGCTTTATCCTCTTAATTAATTTCTAGTTTTATGGCTTTGTGGGCCAAGAAGATCCTTTGTATAATTTAAAAATTTTTTATTTATTGATGTTTGTTTTTTGACCTAATATTTGATTGTTACTGAAGATCAATATGTGTACTTGAGAAGAAAGCAAATTGACTTTTAGTTGGGTGCAGTACCCTGAATGAGTCCACAAGGTCAAATTGACTGATTATATAGTTTAGATCTTCTGCATCTATATTAAGTTTCTTTTAAATTGACCTATCCTTTGGTGACAGAGGTGTGTTGAAGTCTCCTACCACTATTGTGGTGATGTCTGTTTCTTTCTTCCATTCTGTTAACTGTTGTTTTATGTATTTTGCAGGGCTACCATTTGGAGTATTGATGTTGACCAAGGTTATGTCTTCTTTATCTACTGTGCCTTTAGTCTTTATATAGTGCTATTCCTTTTCTTTTTGGGTGGTTTTCATCCTGAAATCTATTTTATTAGAGACTAATATTGCCATTTCTGCTTTTTGGGGCCTATTTGTTGGTATATTTTTTTTTCAAGCCTTTGAATTTGAATCTATCTTTCTCTTCATTTCTTAGATGTGTTTCTGTAGAAAACATATTGATGGGCTTTGTTTTTTTAACTGTTATTCTACTATTTATCCTTTTAGTTGGTGCATTTAGTCCACTCACATTAAGTGTGATTATTGACAGGCCAGGTTTTATTGTTATTTTATGGTGTTTCTTTTATCTGTTGTTTCTGGTTACTATGGTCTATCCACTTTCCTTTGTTGTGTCTATGTGAAGGAACTTAAAATTTCTTATAGATTTTGTCTTGTTTTCACAAATTCCTCAAGTTACTTCTTTTTTACAAAGGACCTAATTTACTTTCATATTTGATGGACAGCTTTGTTGGGTATAGGATCCTTGGTTGACAATTATTTTCTTGCAGCTTTCTGTATTGGTCATCCCATTTTCTTCTTGCTTGGATGGTTTCTGCTGAAAAATCAGAATTACTCTAAACGCTTATCCGTTGTAGGCGACTTTTTTTTTTCTAATGCTCTTTTAGTGTTCTATTCTTATCTGTTATTTTGGAGAATTTGACTATGCTAAGTTTTAATTTTTTTTTTCTCGAGCATAGTCTATTTGGTGTTTTCTGAGCTTCTTGAATGTCAATTTCTCTGTTCTTCATAATACCTAGGAACTTTTGCCTAGTATACCTCTTACACACTTTTCTCAGTTAATTAATTCCCTGTGCTTCTTGTATTCTGAAATTCCAGTCATATATATGCTGTTCCCCTCTACTCCAAACCATATGATTCTAATATTTTCTTCATTTTCTTTATGCCTTATCTCCGGTTTTTCTTCTAATATATTTCCACTGAGGTTATTGTCTTCCAGCTTACTGACTCTCTATTCCATATCTTCTGTTCTACTTTTTTTGTATATTGAACACTTCTTCCCTTTCAATCTCAATATTCTGGATTAGTACATTGATACATTGATTGGATTAATACATTTCTGGTATTTCCAGTACTGTCTTCCCTCTACCCTCTCTGTCTTGTGATGAATTTTTTAAGTTTTTTCATAGTTGATACCTTTGACACCAGTGGTCAGGCTATCAAAAGATAAATTGTAAACTAGAATATATGAATGATTGTATGAAACACAATGTAAATGAAAGATTGTGTAAAATAAAATGTATATGAATGAAATATACTATAAAGGTATTATTATATGAAAATCAATAAACAATATTAAAAAAAATTAAAAAAAAATGCATTAGGAAAATCTGTTGTTAGGGACCTCTCTAGAGTACTGAACAGTAAGAATGTCAGTCTAGAGACTAAAGGGCACTTCATCCAGGCCATAGCTTTGCAATTACTTGTTATGCATCAGAAAGCTGGACAATAACTATGGATGACATAAGAATTGATTCCTTTGAGTTGTGTTTGTGCTGAGTAGAAGAGTATTGAATATACCATTGACTGTCAAGAAAGCTAACAAGTCTTGAAACCTATTTCTTAGTTGGAGGCAAAGATTGTGATGCTTCCTTTCACATACTTCGGACATATAACCAAGAGGGATCAGTCTTTGGAGAAAGATAACACAGTTGGAAGCATGGGAGATTGCACAGTAGAGAAAGATCCTGGTTGAGATGAATTGACCCAATAAGTGAGGTAATGAAGGTAGATGTGTCAGAGAGTGTGAGATTGGCTCAGGATAGAAGAGGGATCAGGTCTATTGTGTATAGGGTCAGCATGACTTATAGTCAACTCAAAAGCAAATAACAACCTCTCTATCTATAGTTTCAATTCTTTCTTTCATCTTTTGTATTTTCATCCATAGTTGTTCAAATTCCTCCTCATCAATATATTAATTCTGGCTACCTGTCTCTGAAACATTCATTTTCTTAATGGTGTCTATTATTTCTTCCATCATTTCCACTTTCTCCTGTAGTTGTTCTATTGCCTCCATATCAATATCTGTATTCCACCTTCCTGCATCTGGGGTATTTATTGGCTCTGCAATATGATTTGCTTCCTTTTTTTTTTTTTTGCAAAACCTTCATTTGTTTTTTTTTTCATGATGTTTTAATCTACCTACTGTTTTCTTATAATTATGTGAAGCTTTTCTTGATAAATATTAAGCTGTTTCTATTGTACTTACCTAAGTTATTGATAGTCTTTATATTTATGGTGTTTTTGATTAGTTGTCAGCTTAAAATGTTCAGTTTATATGGTAGGTGACTCACTTTACTGGAATATTCTCTGGGGAAATTTGTCTTATTTAAAATCCTTCAAGTTCTCTCTGGTCTACAATACAGCACTGTAGGAATCTCACTTTATGATAGCCCCCACTCCCAAAGTCTATTGTCTTCCTTTGTGGAGTTCCTGAGTGATGTGAGACCAGGCCTTCCACTTAAGCAGTCTGTCCAGGGGAGTTTCAATTAAGCTCTCTTTCTCACAGTTTACCATGGCAGCTGAGAAAAACAACCCTTTCCTCTCCTTGTAGCTCTCTGTATCATATTCTAGTGTGCTGACTCTAGATCTTTTCCTATTCTCTAATTTTGGTGTATGGTCTGATGTAGTTCAAATTAATTGTTTTCCATGTGTATAAACTATTGTATATGTGCTATTTGTAGAAAAGTTCATCCTTGCCTCCAGTAAAAGTACTTGATGTCCTTATAAAAGACAAATTCATGATAATCAGAAGATGGAATGTATGAAATATGAATCTAGAAAAAATGGCAATTTTCTAACATGAAATGGCATGTTGAAGAGTACTAGTGTTGCCTTCATTGTCATAAAAAGAGACATTTCAGGAGCTATCCTGTAAAGGTTTTGTCCATATAAACCCAAGGAAGATCTGTTACTACAACTCTTCTTTTTTTTTTTTTTTTACATTTGTTGATCAGCGACTAAGTTGAAAGATGAACGAATTAAAAAAAAAGGAAAAAAATGAAAAAATAAAATTAAAAAAGATGAAGGAATTCTACCAACTTCTATATTCTGATATTTATTCCAATCAAGATGAATAACTAGTGATTATAAAGCAAGCATTAGAAACAAAGATGAGAGATTAGTAGTCTGAAAATATATTCTTTGTGATACAAATTAAACTAGAGATCGCATCATAAAATACTGTGTGAACAGTAACTTATACCTAAGAAATTACCTATCTTCCAAAGACAGCTTCACTCACCTCCACTCTTTACTTTCTTCCCTTGCTGTAGCATTTTAAACATATTTTTTTAACTATGACTTCCTTTTTTTTTGAATTTATTTAATCTTTTAGGTGGAAAAAGAAATCTGTAGAATACTGAAGTGAAAGAAATTCCCTTTACTCAGTTGATTATTAAGGCCCTAGTAAAGTTTCCCCACCTAGGTTGACAACTACTTTATCATGGAAGGATTTGGTCTAATTCACAATAACTACACTTTTTTTGCATTGAGTGACTTTTCACCAATCTCCATTGTAAAGATATGGTGGCAAGATTTCCCAAATAAAACATATTAAAGTTTAAGGGATCCCCTTACAATGTTGTGTCTACTTGTAACAGTTCTCATTCTTACATTATTGAATTCCACTGAAAACAAACCCATTGTCAAATGGATTTAAACTTATAACAACCCTCCATAGGAAGATTGAACCAGTTCATAGAGCCAATGCCTCTGTTCCAAGTAAATGATATCAGCTGTTACTCTGGATTTTCCCATCCTCACAGATTTGTGAGTAGCAGTTTGCCCTGCAAACTCTATTTTCTGATGTACCAACTAATGTTATTGCTTTCCAGCTTACTAAACTTTTCCTTGTTCTAGAGATAGAAGATATGACTTCCAAGTTCTTTACATGTTGAAAATCACATAAGTATTTTTGAATCTTCAATTATACCATATTGTTGAACTTTGAGAAAAATTAGCTAAACAGTCCAAGATGGGGGAAAAAAGGAAAAATACTTTAAAATAATTAAATGTATAAACATAAGTCTTATTGATTACTGCAAATATGAGTGGAAGTAGTAAAAGAGAATTTTTCTCCAGAAATTCAGAAGAGACATCCTCCCATATTTTTAAAACCAATGAAATTCTCAATTTCACTTCCTATGTACATATGTTGTTGTATTAATGTCAATTTAACAGAGGAAAACCCCCCAAACCACAACAAAACATCATATTTCTTAGGCACTAGCATAAAATTCAATGATTCGGAAAGTTTGTCATGGAATTTATTTTTGTATTGATATTATTATTTTGTATGTAAAATAGTCTTCCACAGACCACAAGGATCCCAGTTATATTGAGAAGTCACACATTGATGGAAACCTTATGTTCACACAGTAGCTGCTTTTAGTGCAGCAAACCTTAGTGAACATCATTAGATCAAATGACTGTAAAAGGTCTTAAGTGGAATGATTTTGATCTGCTCTGCTCATTTCCCACTGGATTTTTGTCCACATTACATAATCACTGTACATTTGGCACAGTATGTTGCCTTTGAAAGAGTTTCAGGATTAAGGAAGCATGAAGACAGAATTGCCCATAAAATCTGAAAGGAGTACTAGAAATATATGTGCTGCAAAAACTAAAACCTTCCCTCTTCCCTAAATGTCGACTAAAAGCTCGTGCTGAGCTAAAGCTCTATGATTAAGGACTCAGATAATCATTAAAAGCTATTTCACATTATTTGTCTTCTTCTTTGGCTGGGCATTACTATTTTTTAGAGCTATTTAGTAAAGAATTTTAAAATTTATAGTCTTGTAAAAAATGGTCTTACGTACTGTGGGGTGTTCAAAAAAGCATGAAGACTCACTTTTCAATGTGAATATATCAGAATAAGTTGAGAACATTTATTCTTTAAGGAGTCAAATCAGTCAAGGAAGATTCCTATGGTTGTGCATGGTTTTGGAGGGAATATTGACAACTAAACAAATATTTAATATACTTGGCAAATTGAAAATGTGACTCGCATGTATATTCTAACAATAGCCTTTATTTATCCCTCTCATGTAAGTTGACTAGATATAACTAAGGAGCAATTGTAAGAACGTCAAAAACTTTAGAATGTTCTCAAAAGTCCCCCTTTGAGCCATTACAAACTTCTTTCTTTGCTTTTATTCTTTTCCAATTAAGCAAAATGTAGGTGCAAATGCTTTACTAATATATTTCTCTCTGCTTTACAATGATATTGATTGTGTATGCAGTTTTTTAAGAGCTTTTTCCCAACTAATCATGAAGATTATTATTATTTAAATGGATAGAAAAAGGAAGATTACAGGTACAAGCTACCAAATCTGCACTAACATTTTAAGGAAGAATGATAACAGTATGCTGGAGGTGAAAAGATGAGGAAAATATGGAGTCTCTTTCATAGTTAAAAAGGATCTTTCTAGATCCATCTTGAAATACAATATTGTGAGCAACAGAATACTATTCATATTTATATAAGGAACTCCAGTGTATACCACTCTCATGTCAATATGTGTGCTAACAACGAGAACCAAAGAAGAAGAAATAGATAATTTAATCAACTTTTACAGTCAGAAATGATTGAACATGTAATCAAGATGTATTAATCATAATGGGTGACTGGAATGCAAAAATTGGCAGCAGAGGAGAAGAATTAGTATTTGTCGACAGAAATGAAGCTCTAGATAGAATGATAGAATTTGTACAATGATTTATTTACTGCAAGTTACTTTTATAACAAACAAATAGAGACTATACACATAGATTTCACCTGATTATATGAACAAGAATGAAATCAATTAGATTTGTGGAAAAAATAATTGGAGGAGCTCAATATCAGCAGTGAGAACTAGACAAAGTGCTGACTGTCTTTAACTACTCATATGCAAGTTCAAAGTAATGCTAAAGAAGGTAAAACTAAAACCATAGGAATGAAAATTTGACCTTGAGTCTATTCAAACTGAATTTAGAAACCATCTCAGGAACAAATTTGAGGACTTGAACACTAAAGAGTGAAGGCCAGATAATCTGTGGGAGGATATCAAGATTATCATCCATAAAGAATGCAAAAGTTCACCATAAAGA
>NW_006399793.1:3665104-3673815 GCF_000299155.1 Elephantulus edwardii
TTGCAATACTTAAAGACACTATGGGTAGAGTATCAAATGACCCAAGAAGCACTAAAAGAAGATGGAAGAAGTATGCAGAGTCACTGTGCCAAAAAGAATTGCTAACATAGAAAAATGTTATGAAACTACAAATGATCAATAGGCAATGGAGATAAAGGAGGAAGTTCAAGGAAAAAACAGGTCCCTAGGAATTAATGGCATCCCAATTAACCTTTTGCAACAAACAGATGCTGCCGTGAACATGCTCATCGGAATGTGTGCGTGCGTGCCCCCCCCACCCCGACACACACACAAATACAACAACTGGTCTACTACTTGCATGAAAGGAATCTATATTTGGTCCCATTAAAAAAAAAAAAAAGACGACCCAACATAGTGTAGGAATTATTGAACAATATCACTAATATCACACACAGGCAAAATCTTGTTGAAAATTATCCAAAAGTGGCTGGAACACTACAATGACAGAGAATCATCAGAAATATAAGTTGGGTTTAGAAAAGGTTGTGCTACTAGAGATGTTATTTATTATCAATGTCAGATGAATTTTGATTGAAGCAAAGAGTATCAGAAAAAAGTCTATCTGTGTTTCATTGATTATACAAAGAGATTTCACAACGAATTGTTGCTAAAGTTGGGGAGAATGGAAATTCAAGAACACTTAATTGTGCTCATGTGAAACCTTTACTTGGACCAGGAAGCAGTCCTCAGAACAGAGCGAGGAAACATTGCATGGTTCAAAATCAGGAAAGAAGTATGTCAGGATGTAGACTGCTACCATATTTTTTCAATCTGTATGCAAAGCAGATCATTCAGAAGAATGGGCTTTATAAGGAGGAAAATGTGGCATCAAGATAAGAGGAAGAACAACCTTTGAAATGCAGATGATATAATTTTATTTGCTGAAGCTGAGGAGGACCTGAAGCACTTGCTGCAGAAGATCATAGACTGTAGTCTTTAATATGGATCAAACTCAAGGTCTGGGGGACAAGGATTCTTACCATTGAGTTAATTGGAGCACCATAATACAGAGAAGAGATTTAAATTGTTAATAATTGAAACTTTCTCAGCTCCATAATCAATACTCTTGGCATTAGCAATCAGGAAATCAAAAGACAAACTGCATTGGGAAAATCTGTGGTCAGAGACCTCTCCAGAGTACTTAGAAGCAATGATGTCAGACTAGAGACTAAGGTGAGCTTGATCCAGGCTATGATCTTTGCAAATCCTGGCTATGCATCAGGGAGCTGAGCAATGACTAAGGATGATAGAAGAAGAATGAATGAATGAATGAATTGAGGTGCTGGAGAAGAGTATTGAACATACCATGGACTGCCAAAAGAACAAATAGATCTGTCTTGGTGAGGGGGAAACCAAGTTTCTTTCTGGAGGCCAAGATTTTGAAGTTCCGTCTCACATACTTGGGGCATATGGGCAGGAGAGAATGGTCCTTTGAGAAGGACATCACACTTGGAGGGACAGTGCAGGAGAAGATGACCCTGGATGAGATGTCTTGACACAGTAATCTGAGTAATAGGAGTAGGTTTGCTGGAGTCAGTGAGACTGGCTCAGGACAGAGCAGGCTTCGGAGCTGTGGTACATAGGGTCACTATGAGTTGTAGGTAACTCAACAGCACATTGGAACAACAGCAACAACCAGAGTTGTCTATCTGTGTTTCATTGATTATACAAAGGCATTTGACTGTGTGGGTTACAACAAACTGTGGCTAACCTTGAAGGAAATGGGAATCCCAGAACACATGATTGTACTCATGCAGAGCCTATACTTGGACCAGGATGCAATATTCAGAACAGAGCAAGGAAACACTTCATGATTCAAAATCAGGAAAGGAGTGTATCAGGTACGCATCCTGTCTCCATTTTTGTTGCACATTATGCCTTTTAAATCTACAGAACAGGCTGAGCTTTATGAGGAGGAATGTGGCATCAAGGAGGAAGACTCATCAACAAATGCTGTGAAATGAAAATGACACAACCTTGCTTGCTGGAAATAAGGAGGACTTGGAGTGCATGCTGCAGAAAGTCGAGGACCGTAGGCTTCAATAGGGATTGAAACTCAACGTGAAGACACAGATTTTGCCACTGGGCCAATTGGTAGCACTATGATAGATAGAGAAGAGATTTAGGTTTTAACAATTTCAAGATTGCTCAACTCCCCAGTCAGTACTCTTATCCTCAATAGTCAGGAAACCAAAAGACAAATTTCACTGGGAAAATCTGCCAGGGACCTCTTCATGGTACTGAGGAACAACGTCAGTCTAGATATCAAAGTGTCGATCAGGCCGTGATCTTCCCAGTTACTTGTTATGCATCAGAGAACTGGACAATGACTAAGGATGACGGAAGAAAAATTGATGCCTTTCAGTTGCTGTGCTGGAGAAGAGTGTTGAACATAACATGGACAGCCAAGTGGTTGAAACCAAGTTTTTCTTTGGAGGCAAGCTCCATCTTACATATGTTGGGTACAGGACCAGGAGGAACCAATACTTGGAGAAGGACATCATTCTTGTAATAGGTAGAGGGGCAGTGCAAGAGAGGAAGACCAAGGAGATGGATTGATACAGTAACTGAGATAATAGGGTTAGATGTGCTGGAGTCGATAATACTGGCTCACGATAGAGCAGGCTTTAGAACTATTGTACATAGTGTAGCTATGAGTGGAAGTTGACTTGAGGACACATAACAATTAGTTTATAAAATGATGGATGATGATTAAGTAACTGCCACATTATATAATTGTCAAACAACTTAGAACAATGTATCATTCAAATTCATACAATTTTTTTGGGAACATAGTCCATGATATTATATCCTTATCATCCTTTTATCTTTGTCACATGCAAAACATTTTCACTGTATTATATCTTCCCCAAAGTCTTTCAGGACCAAATTTCAACCTGACAAATTTCTTCCTCATTTTAGAATCGAGAATTTTAGTAATTTTCTTCCAAAACGCAATGGTTGAATAAGCGTAAGGCAGATGTGTCCATTACACATAGTATGGAAAGAAGGGATAAAGGGCAATAATCAAGTTAAAAACCCGACAGAACAACCTACATTAGTGTTGAAGTATTTAAAATAAGCCTTTATTTCCTGAAATCATCTAGTCAATGGTCCTGCCCTTCAGACTCTGGCAGGTGTTCTTTGAGTTCTGGGTGGAGGTTCTTCAGCCCTGAGCTTCACCTGAAATCTACACCCACGGGAGAAGAACTCTGCTCCTTTTGTTCCACGTAGTCCCATTCATCCAGTTCAATGGAGTAGTGGGTGACTCTACTACCATTGCCCTGGCAGACACCTTTTATTCTGTTCCTCCAGGTACAACAGTCTTCTCCACTACCCCACTCCCTTTATCCTTTAACAACATCCCCACATTATTAACAAAGTTGTCGAAGATCTCATTGGAAATCAGAGAAACTGTTGTTCCTCTCTTAGAGACTCCAAGAGCTATGGCCCTACATTTTGAGACACATAACTTGGTTTTATCATTTGACAGAAATAATTCTCTTCTCTATGTTTCTTAACTTTTTTCAACTTCTGATTTTCAACTCCTTGGCTTTTTTAAGAGATCAGTAAGCCATGTTACCTGATCCAACAAGTGTTAGAAAGCTTTTTAACTCTATTGATAAAATTTCTAGAAGTACTTCATGTTGCCAAGTTTGTTTTGAAGGTACTCAGCCCTCTTGCTTTTAGTTGGTAAGCTTAACTTTACTCACAAGTGCTCAGAGGCATCCTACTCTGCCAAGAAGTCTTCTTGAAAGCACTTGAATCTCCTTCTCCATAGGCTGGCTCCTATGCTTCCATGGTTCAATTTCCTTCCATCCCTAGTCTTCTGTATCTGCTGCTATTATTTTTCCTTGCTGCTTCACAACATCTAAATTCCTTCTAGTGATGCAGCTCTATTTACAGATTTTTTTTTAATTGTCCATAATTCCAAGAGTCTCTTCAAGGGAATCTAAGGTTTACTATTATTGTTAGATGCCACTGAGTCGAGTATGACCCATTAGTGACCCTATGAACAACAGATCTGATCCCTGTTCTATCCTGTGCCATCCTCACACTTCCTGATACACTCGAGCTCATTGCATTAGTCACTGTGTCAATATTCCTGTCGAGGGTCTTCCTCTCCTTTGCCAAACCTCCACCTTTCTGAGTGTCATGCCCCTCTCCAAGGAATAGCACCTTCTAGCAACAAGCCTGAAGTATGTGAGGCAAAGCGTCATCAGTTTTGCCTCCAAAGAGCATTCTCGCTGTGTCCTCTCTAAGACATTTCTGTTTGTTCTTTTGGCAGTCCATGGGATGTTCAGTGCTCTTTTTCAACATCGCCGCTCAAAGGCATCTTCTGTCATTCTTATTCATTGTTCAGCTCTCAGATGCATAACAAATTATCAGAAAGACAAAAAATTGAATCAGACACAACCTTAGTCCTCACACTGACATCATTACACCTCAATACTTTGGAGAGGTCCCTAACTGTAGACTTTTCCACTGCAAAATGTTTACTAATTTCCTCAGTGCTGGTACCAAGGTGTTGACTATGAATCCAAGTAAGATGAAATTATTGATATTCAATCTTTTTTTCCAGTTATCAAGATGTTGCCTATCAGTTCAGTGGTCTTTATTTTCTTGACGTTGAAATGCAATTCATTTTAAAGACTGTATTCTTTGAACTTTTTCAACAAGTGCTCCAAGTCCTCCTCACTGTCAGCAAGCAAGGTTGTGCCATCTGCGTAGTGCAGGATGTTGATTAATCTCCCTCTGATTCTGATGTCACATATCTCTTCATAGAGTCTACATTCTGAAATCATTTGCTCAGCGTACAGATTAAATAACTATAGAGATAAACTACAACCCTGATGTACTCCTTTCTTAATTTTAAGACATGTAGCATTCCCTTGACATGTTAGAACAATAGCCTCCTACTCTAGGTCTGGGTTTCCTATGAGCACAATTAAATGCTCTGGGATTCCTATTGTTCTCAATATTAGCTATAATTGTTTATGATACACATAGTAAAATACCTTTGCATAGTCAATAAAGCATAATTAGAAATTCTTCTGGTCTTTATTTTCAGTTAAGATCCGTCTGACATCAGCAATGATATCCTTGGTGCCATGGCCTCTTCTGAATCCTGCTAGAACTTTTTGCAGTTTCTTATCTATGTACTGTTCTAGCTCTGAGTGATCTTTAGCAGTATTTTGCATGCATGTAATGTTAATGGTATTGTTTGACAGTTTCCACATTCTGTTGGATCAGCTTCTTTGGGAATTGGAACAAATATGAACATCTTCCAGTCCACTGGCCAAATTTTCTGTCATGGACTGGTGAGCACATCCAGGGCTGCATCTATTAATTGAAACAAATCAATTGTTTTCCCATCTATTCTTGGGGCTTTTTCCCCCCAATACCTATAATTCAGCTTTTACTTTCTCCTTCATTACCATTGGCTCCTGCTCATAGGGTACTTCTTGAATCTTTTCAGTGTCATTCAGTTCTTTTTGGTATGGTTTTTCTGAATATTCTATCTATTTTCTTTTGATGCTTTCTGGGTCATTCAATATATTGTTTATGGCATCTTTCAATATTGCAAGTAGAGGCTCAAATTTGTTTTTTAGTTCTATTAGAGAAATGTAGAATGGGCTCATGCCTTTTTAGTCTCCAATTCTAGCTCTCTGCACATTTCTTTATAATACTTTCCTTTGTTCTCCCAAGTTGCCCTTTGAAATTTTTTGTTCAGCTCTTTCACTTTGGCGTGTTTTACCTTTGTTTTGACTTTTTAATGCTTTAATGCCATTTTTAGGGTCTCTTCTGACATCAATTTTAGTTTTTTTTTCTTTCTCCTCTTAAAGAAAAAAATCTTGTGAAAATCTAGTTTGAGAAAACCTACTCTGAAAATCCTATGGACAGTAGAGGATGATGGATAGTTAAAGTACAAGTGGTAGAGTCCAGATTGGAAGTCAGTCTAAATGAGGGAAAACAACGGCGAGCTCTTACTATTAGGCATATTATAACTTTCCCAGTCTTCACTCATTATCCTATTTTAAAGCATTTTTCACATTTTACCTATCTTTTATAATAATCCTCATGAGTAGCGAGTTTGTCTTGGTTACTTGATATTGCCATGTTAAAGCAGAAACACATTTAACAAATTGAATGGCTTTAACAGATTTATTCTCTCACAGTACGTTGTTGTTACATGCCTTCAAGCTAGAACCAATTCTTAGCTGACTGTCTAGTGAATTTTCAGAGGCAGTAAACTGCACTTGAGGAGAATGTCTATCTTTCTCTCCTAAAGCAGTTGGTGGATTTGAGCCATGTACCTGTGGACTGAACATATAATTATTTATCACTAAGCTACCAGAGTTCCTTTTCTCACAGTAGGGAGACTAGAAATCTAAATTCTTGGTCCTAGGTAGTAAGAAGATGTTTTCTTTTTCTCCTTTGGCTCCAACTTTAGGGGGATGTCCTAATTTTCTTTCAGCTTCTGTATACTTGGTGTTCTTTGGAGATTTCCATGCATCTTAACAGGAACTAATTCCAGGATCTAGCAGATTATCAGGTCAAAAATCCTGGATCTAGAGACAGCATTTTTCCTTAGTAAAAAAAAAAAAAAGTATTTCCTTCCTTTTTTATTTACTTCTTTCTTCCTCTGTTTCCTGTAAGATAAAAAGTACTACCATGTGCACACCAAGAAAATCAATCTTATATCAAATCAGGGCTTTGATGAAAGTAAGGGTTCTGCACTGTATTTTCAATCGTCTTAGAACTCACTGATTTGTCAGATCATTGGGGATCATTGGTTATACAATTGTCACATTACAATGTTGCACAACTGTAAACCAGTGAGAGTCAGGATTCATTCAAGTAGACATAATTTTAGAGAAGACAAAAAGCAGTCCATAACATAGTTGCATGCACTTAAAAAAACCACAAAACAGTTAACATTATAAGAGAATTATCACTGTGCAGAGGGAATTCTTCTTAGAATTAGAAATGTCCTTAATGCGGGAAGCACTTGATTCTCAGTAGGTTCTAAACTCTAAGAGAACAATGATTTTAAAGTAGTTATATCGGTGGTAGAGGAACTAAATCTCATGTTGTATCATTGAAGAGTCTAACAGTGATAGACACTACTAGAAAGTATGTTCTCAGTGGTGGTTTCTTCTAAGAACTTCGTTTTAACACTTGGGAACTGGTGGAAAATGTCTTGGCATTTGTAGAGACACTGGTGGCCTATAGGCAAGAAGCTGTGCTGAAATTCTGAAGGTATGTAGTTTGAATCCACCAGCAATCTCTTCTGGTGTGATTTATATATAGCCTTGGGAATTCAATGAAGGGTCAATTATAACCCTTCAGGTCCAAAGACCATGAGTTGAGATATGTGACTTCTTTGTATATGTTGACAACAAGGACCTCTTTTGGCTTAGTAGTAAAGAATTGTACTGCTAACCCAAAGACATGCAGTTCAAATCTTCCAGCTGCTTTGTGGGAGAAAGATGGACAATCTCTTTTCATAAGATTTACAGCCTCTGAAAACCCACTGGAGAGTGAGCTATTTGTTCTGAGTCTCCTTAAAGATCAACAACAATATCCTGCCACCAGTACTCATAATACATTTCCAGGTCAATGTATCCATGTCATCAATCATGTTGTCAATCTTATTTCAATTGGTAATTCTTTCCTGCATGTATTAAATGTCATAAAGGCAGTACTGAACTCTGCAGCAGTTTGGATTTTGTGAGACTGTTTAGATCTCCATCCTTCCAGATACAAAGGTTGGGGCTATCAGGTATTATTAACAGGCAATTTAAGTTCGCTTTTTGAATTTGTGGTATACTCATAAAACTCACAAAACAAAGGCAAATTCTCAAAAAATATATAATGTGATAACTCACGGACCTACTTTACTTTCTATCCTCCTAGCTCATGAGTACTTGCCTCAGTTTTATTCTTATATATTTTCAAGTATGTGTGTGTATTGAACAAAAATTCAAAAGTGTTTAAATACATTTTTTATCATTTATTTATCCTTTCACTGTGTAGTCACATTTTTAGAAATATGCTTATAATTATATTTTTTGTACATTATTTAATGCAACATTGATTGTTGTAGCAAAAGGCCTTTAACAAGTTTCCTCAAATAGGTGTAGGCTAAATAAATTATGCTAAATAAATTATATGTAATGAAATACTCTATATTTGTGCATAAAAGAGGCGGGGAAAACTTTTTCATACTAAAATGATAAAACAAAATATTCTAGTATGTATATACTATTAAAAGAAAAATGTTTAGAAACATTATACCTTCCTGTTAATGTTGTGGTTTTAAAAGAGAAATTTTAGAAGAGGATTTTAAATAAAAATTAACTTCTTAAAATATGTACAATTTAATGGGTCGGGGGGGGTGTGTGTAGGACGTGGGCAAAGCAATGTATTGGGGAAACTCAAGCAAGACCCACTCCTTACATCACACACAAAAACCAACTCGAAGTGGACCAACTCAAAAAGGACCTAAAAACCAAGACCTATAAACATCATTAAAGGAAATCTTGAAAGAACTCTAGAAGCCTTACTCCACAGCATGAACAGTTTTCCAAACATCCTGAAAAACCAACAACCAGGAAAGGATAAAGTAGATGAATAGGACCTTCTAAGAATCAAATTCCTATGCATATCCAAAAACATCTCCAGCA
>NW_006399793.1:3675295-3686534 GCF_000299155.1 Elephantulus edwardii
ATAATATCTAATCATGTCAGTCCTCTTTTATAACAGTAGCATTAGGCCATATTTGTCTTTTTGTGACTGAGATATTTCACTCAGCATAATGTGCTCCAGGGTCATCTATTTTGTGTAATATTTCATGAGTTCCTTGTTTTTCAATGCCACATAGTATTCCACTGTGTGACTATACCAGAGCGTCTCTATCCATTCGTTTGTTAATGGGAGGCATGCTGTTTAGTAAGTGGATGCTACTCCTGCTTCCCAATATATAAAGAATTATTGTACTAAAAAAACAGATTGTTTCAGCACAATTCTGAAGACAGAAATGACTCTATTGTTTAGTTTATATTGAAGTGTAGTACAAAGACAGTTGTTGTTACATGCTTTCTAGTTTACTGCAACTCGTATTAACCCTATGAACAATTGCTCCAAACTCTCCCCTATCCTGAGCCAATCTCGTTTTTTTCTGACATACCTACCACCATTACCTCAGTTATGGTGTCAATTCATCTCATCAAGTATCTTATCTTAATTGTGCTGTTCCTCAACTCTTCCGAGCCTGATGTTCTTCTCCCAGGACTGGTCCTTCCTGGCCACATGCATGAAGTAAGTGAGGCGGAGTTTCAAAATCCTTACCTTCAAGGAGCATCTTGGTTTCATCCTCTCCAGGACAGGCCTGTTTTTTTCTCTTAGCAATTAAATGTATACTCAATACTTCCCCAGCTCCACAACTCAATTATCCTGTAATCCTTAGTCATTGTCCAGCTCTCAAATCCATAGCAATTAAATTGCAAATATCATGGCCTGGTTATGAAGATTATGACCTAAATCAGGTATACCTTACTCCCTAAATTTATATCATTGGTCTTAACACTCTGGAAGAGTCCCTGACAGCAGACTTTTCCAGTGCAACTCATATTTTGATTTCCTGACTGCTGATGCCAAGAGTGTTGATGGTGGAATCTAGTAAACTGAAATTGTTAACAATCTCAATCCCTTCTCCATCTATCATGGTGCTGCCAATTGACTCTGATGTGAATCTTTGTTTCCTTGATGTTGAGCTTCAATCCATATAGAAGACCTTCTACAGCAAACACTTCAGGTCCTTCTCAGTTTCAGCAAGCAAGGTGTGTCGTCTGTATAACACAGGTTGCTGATGAGTCTTCCTCCAAATGTTATGCCACATGTCTCCTCATAAAGTCAAGCCTCCCGAATGATCTGTTCTACTTACAGATTGAAAAGATGTGGAAACAGGATGCATCCCTCACATACTCCCTTCCTGACTTTGAACCATGCAGTATTTCCTTGCTGTGTTCTGAGGACTGCATCCTGGTCCAAGTATAGGTTTCACATGAGCAAAATCTTATGTTCTGGGATTCCTATTCTTCTCAATGTTAGCCACAATTTTTTTGTGATTCATACAGTCAAATGTCTGTTTTAGCTCTGTACCGTAGAGCCAGAACTCACCCATAGCTGACCCTCCAGCAGTTTTTCAGAGGCTTAAATCACATGGGAGGTGGTTTCCCATCCTTCTCCTGTGGAGCAGCTGTCAGATTCTGTGTGCCTTCGGGATTGCAGCACAGATTTTTACCACTGGACCATTGCTTACAAACTATTAAATCCATGGTACCTCAAACATATAATGTTATAAAATCAAAATCCCAATATTGGAATAGAAAACTATTAAGGACAAAAACAGGCAAACAAATACATGATTACAAATAATACAATTCATTAGAGTAACGTTTACAGCATTTGAAACGCTTTACAAATTTTATGTAAAGGAGAAATTAGCCACATCATTGTTTAAAGAAATGATATGTTTAATATTTTTTTTTGTGGGTGAGAGGAAATGCACAACTATCTTTACAGGTACAATTATAGATTGTTTCGTTTTCTTAAACAATTTTTTTATTTTCTGAATTTTCAATATAGTTCTCATATTGCAGAAAGAGGGAAAAGAAACTTTGTTTTAAAAGGTGAGTGAAATCTTTCTGGGAGATGGTAATTGAAGAAAATAACTCAAACTTGGTGCCTTTGTTAGTAAGAAAGAGAGGCGTATAATTCATTGTTGACATGAAAGGTGACTCATTCTCCCCCTTCATTTCCTCCCTCTTTTTCTTAGGTCAAAGTATTTGAGTCTCAATAGTTGGCTGACTTCTCAATAGACAAATAGTTGTTGTATTATTAATATCCTAGATAAAATATTTTGTTATTATAAACCAATATTTTGTAATATTTTTGCAAAGTAGAATAAACTATTGCCTTTCATTATGTTAATATTCTTTCTTGAAGGACGTGTCAAATCTTGCAGGTTATAAGATTTGTATAGTCCTAGAGACCTTAAATTAATTGATTTAAGCAAGAGAAGTATACATGATATTGTGCTTCAGTACTGCAACTTGAGGCTTGAATTTTGCCTGAATTCTTTCAACATGAGAAATGTTGAACTTATTCTCTCCTTGACTGCAGGTTTACTTAATTTCATACTATAAAAATTCATTAAAATCTTTTATTTCTTTATCTTTGCCAATAGTTGTGGTTATATCAATGTTAAAAATGGTCATATTACTTGATCTTTGTTGTAAGCATATGAATATTGTCCTATCACTGACAGTATTGTACTGAAGAAGAGATATTGAAATTTCCTTGTTGTGATCAACATGACACTATTCCTTTTCAATTTGTCATTCCCAACATAGTAGATATAAAATAGAATAAAAATACCTAACACTAGTCAATCTCAGCTCACCAGTGCCTAGGGCATTAATCTTCACACATACCATTTTTTTAAAAAAACAGCACTTAGTTGGATATTTTAAACTGTTTATTTTCTCATTTTGAGTTGTTCAACATCAGCAAATGGAGGATCTTAAAGGTTTACTTCAACTACTTTATTAAGGTAGACTCTATTTTGAGGAGGCAGCTCTTCTTCATAGCATTTTGAGTTTCTTCTAATTTTATGGGAGTCACCTTCAAATACTACATTAAAATATATTCTTGTGGTAGTCATTAGACTTTTGTTGGCCTTTTGTTTATTTTTTTAAAAAAGAAGTATTTACTAGTTCTCTTTTCCTGTAAACTCTGCTCACACTGGTCACTTCAGCATTATACGTACGCCATCTCAGTAAAAAAAAAAAAAATGACAAATAATGTGTAGAGTGATGGTGTATATATCACATTTTATGTAAATTAATAAAAAAGGGCTTCTCATTCTCTCTGTGGTTCAGTAAGAGTACCGCCCCTCGGGAACAATAACTCTCAAAGCCAAATTCACCTTAAAGCCTCTATTTCTCTGGGACTTTGGACTACAAACAAATATTTTCCTTAAATTCCTTTTTTATTTATAGGATGTGGGGGATGTCTAGCTGCTATGGTTGCCATAAACAGGAAAGACTGAATTACCGAGTTTGCTTTATGTGAACCAGACTTCTCCTCACTGGACTCCCTATAACGATAAAGAACCTCCACAGAGTTGCTAACTGATCTATGAAATCTCCGTGTTGTTTTTTGGAATTGGAGTGAAAATTGGTTTAAATTTGAATTCTTCTACGACAGACTTGCCAAGATTCTAATTCCTGCTGTAAGCAGTCTGATTTCTAAGCTCTCAAGTTAGATGATGAGATTGTTTACATCTGATGCTGCCATTTTCTTCGTTAGGAAAAAAAAATCATCACACCTAGTTTTTCTGCCTTCACTTCCTTTACTGTTTATGATTATTTGACAACTTGAAACAAATAAAGAGTTTTTCTTTTATTAAATTACACCCCTGTTAAGATACCTGGTTGGAATTTTCCTCTTCCTAACACAATTTACTACTTCGATATAAGGTGTGTATGTACTTTATAGAGGCCACCGATTTATAAATTCTGTGAGTAATTTATCTCTTTTCTATTCCACATCTAACATAAAATTCCCTGATCAAGTTTGTAGTATGCAATAGATATTTAAAACAGCTTTTTAACCCTTATGCCATAAAAAAAAATCTATTCAAGTTTCTTCTTTCTTACTGAAGTCAGTGAATCTACATTTAACTTTTAACAGTAATACTACACAATGATGTGTAATTTTGAACAACACGAGGCTAATTTTGCCTTGGCAAGAACTGTGTTAATGTGATAACATCTACTTAAATGCTTTCATTTATGTGCTAGCTACCTTCAATATTGTTTTATGACCTCTAAATTTTCAGAGCTAAATAATTGGAGTTATGTAAAAAATACTTGCCAACTATGCCAAATACATCCACAGCTGATATGTGAAATAAAAACGCTTACGTTGTTGTTGTTATGTACCACTGAGTTTACCTGCAACTGTAAATTAGCTCCGAAGCTGGTCCTATCCTGAGCCAATCTCGCTATCTCCAAGAGACCTCAACCTATTTCTCCAGTCATTGAGTCAATCCATTTCATCCTTGTCTTCCTCTCCACTGCTGTCCTTTCACTCTCTCAAGCATGATGTCCCTATGCAAGGACAGGTCCATCTTGGCCACATGCCCAAAGTGAACTGAAACTTCAAAATCCTTGCCTCTAGGGAGTAAGTAGCTTGATTTTCCCCCTCTCCATGACAGCCTATGTGTTCTCCTGGCAGTCTATGGTATGTCCAACACCCTTCTCCAACACCACAACTCAAAGGTATTGGACAGATAAAATTTATATCCAGAAATGTGGGGGAAAAGCCCTTAGTTTTTAGATGCTCATAAAAAAAGAATATTATTTTTTTAAATTGAGGCTATTTATTCATTTGTTTATTTTAGAGATAAGCTATTGTTTATGAAGTGATTTATATGCTTGTTGTTGTTATTATTGTTATATGCTGTTGACTCAGAATTATAGCTGATCTTCCAACAGGTTTTCATTTCAGAGGCTATAAATAAGACAGAAGGAGGTTTTCTGTCTTTCTCTTGTAGAGAAACTGGTAGATTTTAAACACTTACTTTTGGGTTGGCAATGAAACTTCTTACCCATTAAGTCATCAGATCTCCCTATAAACAATAAAGTGCTTTAAAGCATGGAATCTTCGCACAAATATACCTTATATACTAGTGATAATGACAGAAAAAAATTAAGAAATTATTTTAACCAACTTTTAGTAGTTGTAAATGAATAAAAATACATTATGGTAAAGAAATTACACATGAAAAGGTAGGTGTAAAACTAAGTTGATCAGGGAGTCTAAATTTATGATCTTCACACTTTGTTGTTGTTATGTGCCGATGAGTTGCTTGCGACTCATAGGGACCCTATGTATAACAGCTCTAAACTCTGCTCTGTCCTGTGCCAATCTCATTGTCTCTGACACACTCATCCTGCTTGCCCCAGGCACTGAAACAATCCACCTCCCAGAGGGTCTTCCCCTCCTGCATCTGCCCTTCACCCTCCGAAGCACGATGTCCTTCTCCCAAGACAGGTACTCCTTACAAGATGACCAAAGTATGTCAGACGAAGCCTCAGAATGCTTACCTCCAAGGAGCAGCCCGGTTTAACCCTCTCCAGAATGAATCTGTTGGTTTTCTTAGCAGTCCATGGTACCCTCAATACTCTTCTCCAACACCAAAGCTCAAAAAACATCAATTCTCCTTCTATCCTCCCTGGTCATTGTCCAGCTCTCTGACACATAACAAGTGATTGCAAAGACCATGGCCTTAGTCTCATGACACACCTTAGTCTCCAGAGACACACCGTTGCGCTTGAGTACTTTAAAGAGATCCCTAACAGCAGACTTTGCCATTGCAATATGTCTTTTAATTTCTTGGCTGCTGGTGCCAAGAATATTGACTGTGGAGCCAAGCAAACTAAAGTTGTGAACAATCTCAATCTCTTCACCATCCATCCTGATGCTGCCAATTGGTCCAGTGGTGAGAATCTGTCTTCTTGACATTGATCCTCAATCCATACTGAAGGCTGCAGTCCTTGACCCTCAGCAGCAATCACTTCAGGTCCTCCTCAGTTTCAGCAAGCAGGGTTGTGTCATCTGCATAACGTAGATTGTTGATAGATCTTCCACCAATCCTGATGCCACATTTCTCGTTATAGAGCCCAGCCTCCCAGATGATCTGTTTTGCATATAGTTTGAAAAGGTATGGAGATAGGACACATCCCTGGCGTACGCCCTTCCCAATTTTGAACCATGTAGTATTTCCTTCCTCTTTTCTGATGATTGCTTCTTGGTTCAAGTATAAGTTTCACATTAGCATGATCAAGTGTTCTGGGATTCCCAGGCGTGAGTAAAATAAATGAGAAAGTTAAGGGAGAATCAAGAGTTTGCCCTAAGCAAAGAGAACAGTGAACATTAAGGCACTGAGGCAGAAGCAGACATTGATGTGCTGAAGGACGTACAAGGAGATCGGGCAGATTTAGACTTGAAGGAAAAACATCATAGAAATGTGATTAGAAGTATAGAAAAGTACTAAATTATAAAGGCTAAGCTCAGAGGTATTAATTATGGTGAAAAATTATGCAGATTCTAAATAGAATCTATTGACCTAGTCTGTAGCGCATTGTAGTACTAACCTGAAGAAGGTTGTTATTCCAAGCAGCCTTGGGAGAAAGATGGACAGTCTCCTATCATTAAATTTTATAGCCTTGGAAACCTGATAGATGGTCACCATGAGTAGGAGTACTCAGTAGCATGCAAGTTTTAATATATGTCCTTGGCGCACTAAGGACTTAGTGCTAAGAAACTGAGGTGCCAATGCAAAGGTGTGCTGTTTGAATCCACCAGTTGTTCTGTAGTAGAAAGATGAGCAATCTCGTCCCTTGTGTTTCACTGTCTCTGAAAGCCCACTGGGGGTCAACTACGGGTCGGTTCTGACTGGATAGAACTCAAAACCACAGTAACAACTTTGTAAGGAGGGGGTTCTCATGATCTAGAGCTCTAGGGGCTTAGTGGTAAGAAGTTGTGCTGTCACTCTAAAGGTGGTTATTGTTGTGTGCTATCAAGTGACCTGCAACTCATAGCAACTCTATGTACAATATCTCTTAAGTCTTCACTGTCCTGAGCCTGTCTCACTAATTCAGACACATCTTCCCCCATATCCCAGTTATTGTGTCACTGCATCTCATCTGGGGTCTTCCTGTCCTATTCTGTCCCTCTGTCCCTCCGTTTAGGCTGTCTTTCTCAAAGGACTGGTCGTTCTTGACTACATGCCCAAAGTATATGAGATAGAGCTTCAAAATCCTGGCCTATAAAACTCCCACAAACAAACAAACAAACAAATAAAACAAAACCAAAACAAAACAAAAAAAAAACCCAAACAAAAAACTTGGTTTCACCTTCTCCAAGACAGACCTATTCATTCTCCTGGCTGTCTTTGGTATGTTCAATATTCTCCTAAAGCATCACAACTCAAAAGCATGTATTCTTCTTCTGTCATCTTTAGTCATTGTCCAGCTCTCTGATGCATAACAAGTAATTGCAAAGACTATGAACTGGATCAGGCACACCTTAGTCCCTAGACTGACATCATTACTCTTTAGAACTTTGGAGAGATCCCTGACAGCAGACATCCACAGTGCAAATAAGTTTTAGTTTTAAAGACTTTATAGCTTGCTTGTGGGATCACACATACAAGGATAACTAAATGGTGCAGAAAGGATGCAACAGTGTATGGAACATTGAGAAGTTAAGTGGAGAATAATAGGTATGTAAGTAAGCTGGGCACAGTTTGGAAAAGTATAATTTAGTAGCTTAGTCATAAAAGAATGTTTCATTTGTTTTATCAGGAGATAATTTAAAAGCTCATTGAAACATTTGCAGGTAAGTTGGTAGATTTCTTTCCCATAGTGTATATTTGCTCATTAACATTAGAGGGAGAATCATCACCTTCAAGTGACTAGATAGAAGTATTCTAAGATAAGGCAAAGGTGTGAAACAAAATGAGAAAGTGGGAAAACTCATCAAATACAGAGACATAATCAGAATTCCTAAGATTGCTAAAGGCTTCTTTTATATTTGTGAAAATACATTTATGTGAAACTGCTCCCTGCAGTTCTTAGTTTGTTTTTTGCAGTTTTCTTTGTACACTCTTCCCTTGCAATGAATTCAAAGTGGTTTTGAATTTTGAGGAGGTAATGTGCAGACAAAAAAATAATTTACATAATGACATCCATTGAAGTGATAGGATTGAAATACAATTAAGACCAGATTCAAGATATGAGATTGCTCTTGTTAATAGAGCTTGCTGGGTTCCACAATCAACACTAATGGCACTAGCAGTCAGGAAATCAACATTAATTACATTGGGTAAATCTGCTCTCAGGTACCTTTGCAGAGTACTTAGAAGCAATGATGTCATTCTAGAGACTAAGGTGCAACTGATCCTGGTCATGGTCTTTGCAATTGCTTGTTATTAATCAGAGAGCTGAATAATGACTAAGGATGACAGAAAAAATGATGCCTTTGAGTTGTGGTTCTGGAGAAGAGTCATGAACACACCATGGTCTGCCAAGAAAATAAATAGGTCTGTCTTGGATAAAGTGAAACCAAATTTCTCTTTGGAGGCTAGGATTTTGAAGCTCCGTCTTACATACTTTGGGCATGTGGCCAGGAGGAACTGAACCTTGGGAAAGGACATCATGTTCAGAAGAGTGGAGGGAAAGCGCAGGAGAGAAAGACCCCAGGTGAGATGGATTGATACAGTGACTAGGGCTACGGGGGTAGGTGTATTGGAGCCAGGGAGATTGGCTCAGGACAGGGCAGGCTTTAGAACTGCTGTACTTATGATTGCTATGAGTTGCAGGTGACTCAATGGCACATAACAACAACAACAACAACAACAACAACATAATTTATTATGATCCACACAGTTGATTGCCTAGTAAGTAAAACACAAGAACATATTTCTAGCATTCTCTGTTTTCAATTTCCACCTGAAGTGTAAAATGATATCATTTGTTCTGAACCTGACCTGAATCTCTTGAAGTTCTTTTTTATTGTACTGCAATAGTTTTTTTAAAAATATCTTCAGTTAGATTTTGCTTTCAGGTGTTATTAGAAATATTGTTCGTTCAACAATTTCTTCTTCCTGTTGCATTAATTTTACTTGCAATGGACACAAATACTGACTTCTTCTACCTGTAGTCTGTAAATTTATTTTAATAATTGTGTTTGTTGTTGATACTGGTAGGTATGCCACTAGTGTGTCAAGTATCAGCAAAGTGGTCCAAAGTAGAAAGTTTCCAGAGACCAGGAAACAAGTTTGAACATAAGCTTCTGAAATGATGGGCTCTTGTAATCTATTGAATAGTAGTGGGAACATTGTCTAACATAGAGTTAAAAGATAATTTCTTCAGGTTGGAAAGCACTCAGAATACAATTGGGGAAGAGTTGCTTTTCCAAAGTAATTGTTGCGTGTCACTGAGTCAGAATTTACTTGTAGCTGACCACTGAGTGACTTTATAAAGGCTGTAAATCTCTCTGGAAGTGATTGCCCATCTTTCTCCTGCAGAGCAGCTGATGAATTCTGATAGTTTGTCTGTGGGTTGGCATTGCAACTCCTTATCTATTAGGCCACTGGGGATCCCTTCTTAAAGTTGCATTTACTTACATGAATATAATAAAAGTTTTCATTAATACAAGGTCTTCATTAGCTGATGTGATACTATTCAAAATCAGAAGAAACAGCTACAAACGTCCATAAATAATCTGAATGTGGAATGTACAAATTATGAATTTAGGAAAACTGAAAGTTGTCAAAATGAAATGTAACATATAAAGATCAATATAACTGTTAGTGAGTTAACATGGATTGGTATTGGCCATTTTGAATTGAAAAATCACATGCCAGGAATAATAATTTGAATAGAGATGGCATCAAATATGTTAAATAGAATGTTTCAAGATCTATCCTATGCTGTGAGTAATAGCATAGTATACATACACATGTGAGGAAGATCTTTTAAGGTAGCTATCATCATCATTTGCATATAGAGCATCAAAAGCAAAAATGAAGAAATTGAATATTTCTACCTCAATCGATGAAATTGATCAAATATAATTATGATAGATTAGTAATAATGTGTGTTTTAAGTGGAAAAAGTAGGAAGCAAAAACAAATTGGTGGATGGAAAAGTTAGCCTCAATTTTAGAAATGAGAGCAGAGATTGCATGAATGACATTTGTCTTTATTCATTGAAAAAAAAAATCATAGTGATATACACAACAATTGACCAGATAAACATACAGTAATCAAATAAGCTACATAGTTGAGGAGAAACAGTAAAGAAATATCAACGACAGCAGTCACAATAAGGTCAAGGGCTTACTGTGATCATCAACTGTTGATTCAAATTGAAGCTTAGATTAAAAAAAAGAAATATTTTTTATGAACCAATACACAACATTGAACATAACCCACTTGACTTTATAGGCCAACTGCATAATTTGTGGTAGTGGGGTACTGTGTGCGCGCTAATAAAAAAAAGAAAAAAAAAGAAGATGTGTGTTATGCAGATGATACAACCTTGCTTGCTGAAAGTGAGGAGGATTTGAAACTTTTGTTGCAGAAGGTAAAATAATACAGCCTTCAACATGAATTGAATCACAATGTTAAGAAAACAAAGATACTTACTACTGGACTGATAGGCATCATCTTGTTAGATGTAGAAATATTTGAATCTATTAACAAGACAGATCCACAATCATCTTACTTGGATCCACAATTAACATTCTTGGTACCAGCAGTCAGGAAATAAGCAGATATATTGCACTGAGAAAGTCTGTAGTTAGGGGCTCTCCAAATTATTGAGGAGTAATGATGTCAGCTTGAAGACCAAGGTGCACCTGATTCAGACCATAGTTTTTCTGATCACTTGCTATTCATCTGAGAGTTAGACAATGAATAAAAATAACAGAAGAAAAATTGATAGCTTTGAGAGAAGATTACTGAATATCCATGACCTGCAGCAAGAACAAACAAATATGACTTGAAAAGAGTGCAGCAAAAATGCTTTTTGGAGGCAAAGATGATAAGGCTTCACTTCACATACATCAGGTATGTTACTCTTTAGAGGGACATGCTACTCAGAAAGGTAGAAGGTCAATGAAGAAGAAGAAGACCCTTGACTAGGTGGATTGACATGGCGACTGCTACAATGGGCTCTAACATATCAGGACATGAGAGGATGACAAAGGTTAGGACAGGGTTCAGATATGTTTTTCATAGGATCTCTGTAAGTTATACCCAGGCCATCTGCATATGAATTTCATCAAGATTGGAGTAAACCTGCAATATCCAGAATATACAATCTTACTT
>NW_006399793.1:3687956-3688514 GCF_000299155.1 Elephantulus edwardii
CAGGCCAGCATTTTTAATTATTGTACTAGTTTTTTTTACAAACTTGGAATACATTGTTTTCCAGAACAGGTTCTTTGAATTTCCCAAACCCCTCCACCCATCAGATTGTACAACCTTGATTAACACTCCTTCCCCCTACACATCCTCATCCCTCTGCTTTCACCCTCCTCCTCTCCCTTGGATCCTTATACTCATTCTACAGTAATCGTTTTTTACGATATTTGTCCTTCTGGAAATTACACTCAGCAATAATGCTCTCGAGTGCTTCCCAAGTTAGGGAAAAATTTACAAAATCTTTGTTCCTGTAGGCTGCATAATATTCCACTGTGTGAAAGGACCATAATTTCTCAAACCATTCATTTGTGGTTGGACATCTGGGTTGTTTCTATGTTCTTGAGATGTTTAATAACCCTACAATATTCATTGATGAATATTGTAAAGGTCTCAGTTTGTGCCTCAGTTCTCATTTTCTCATGGTGTATTCCATACCTTTTCAATCTGTATGCAGAACAGATCATCCGAGACGCTGGGCTGTAGGAGGAGGAATGCGGCTTCAAG